>NW_013529520.1:731531-865094 GCF_000836235.2 Papilio xuthus | reverse complement strand
CCGTGTGCGGCAGCCCTTATAAGAATTTCTGTATTCCGTAATATCGTATACACATCCAACACAGCTTGAAGCAGTCCGTGTGGGGCAGCCCTTATAAGAATTTCTGTTTTCCGTAATATCGATTACACATCCAACACAGCTTGAAGCAGTCCGTGAGCGGCAGCCCTTATAAGAATTTCTGTTTTCCGTAATATCGTATACACATCCATCACAGCTTAAAGCCGTCCGTGTGTGGCATGCCTTATAAGAATTTCTGTTTTCCGTAATATCGTATACACATCCAACACAGCTTGAAGCAGTCCGTGTGTGGTAGCCCTTATAAGAAATTCTGTTTTCCGTAATATCGTATGCACATCCAACACAGCTTAAAGCCGTCCGTGTGTGGCAGACCTTATAAGAATTTCTGTATTTCGTAATATCGTATACACATCCAACACAGCTTGAAGCAGTCCGTGTAGGCCAGCCCTTAAGAATTTCTGTATTCGGTAAAATCCAACGCGAAGTTTACGTCAGTCATGTAATTTCCTCTGATTTTGAATTCGGTACGAAATGACGTATTTTCGCTACAGTATTCTCGTATTTCTCCGGCCGCATGTTTCATTTTACAAGCCATTTCAAGCAGTATACGAGTATGACTACGTTTTATTCCACGTAGAGGTCGGATTTTTTAGGATTTTTATACCCATTCAGAGGCGAGCACTTATCTTAATTACTTACGACTAAGATTTTTTTTTTATTTTGCTAATAAAATAGTGAATTAAACTAATAAATATTAAAACATGGAAAATTTTGCACTTCAAATTACAATTTGCAACTTATATTGTTTACTTTACCAAATATGTTGGCTGGTCTATTGTTTCCACTTCTATTTAGTTTATTACTTATAGTTGCTTTTTTAATTAGTGTACTACGGTGTCATTCTCCGCGCTTTTGTTTTTTTATAATACTTTTTAAATCGATCGATATTTAAATCGTGTATTCGAAATAGAAATTAAGTAGATTTAAAAGTTTCTTTAAATCATTTTTTGCAAGCGTTGTATGTAATCTTACAAGCCACAAAATCTGTTCGTATTTCGCTACGTATATTTAAATATCAGTGCCGTATCGCCGCGACCGATGTTTGCTAAATAAGGATACATATTTTATGTGTTTGCTTCATAAACCGAAGCCAATACGGCTTTCTCATTTATACTACAAACAGAAATATGTGCACACACACACAAACAGAAACAGAAGTATATATCTACGTGGAATATTGAAATAAAGTTTTATGTAAATATTGTCCCTAAATATTTCTTAAGAAACTGTTAATTTTGTACTATAATATGTAAGACTTTAGTTACTTTTTTCTATGTAAACCATATAAAAAAGTAAAATGAAATTCATAAATTTCTAATCTTACTAATATTATGAATGCGAATATTTAGATGAATGGATGTTTGTTTGAAGATATCTCTAGCACGGCTGCATGGATCTCACTAAAATTCGGCATAGATGTAGAACATAATATGGAAGAAAACATAGGCTACTAATTAAGTTATTTTTTTATTCCGCGCGGGCGGAGACAGGGGTGACAGCTAGTCGTACTATAAAGGGATATCAGAAATTTAAATTTAAAAAGGTTATGCTTTTGATCGTGCGAAGAGCAATTTGAAATCAACTGTTAATTTATTGAAAATTGTTGATTCGGACGTAATGGTCGGTCGAAAATGCTGATTGAAAAGCAAAAATGTTTTGCAATGCAAAAAATACGAACGATTCCGCCGCCATCGAACGAGACCGCCAATTATATCAAGTTATGCGCCATTTATTCAGTTTTTTTTTTATATTAATCTTTTAAAACTTAAATTTTAATTAAAAGAAACTACTACAAACTAATAACAATATCCTTTAACATAGCAATAAAAGTAACTTAGAAACAGTAACATAAATTGCTAACAGCTGTATCTTGTATCCAAACAAAACAGATGAAATTTTAATAATTAAAAGTTAACAATTCTTACATATGTTTATAATTACTGCATCGTTGAAGCTTGGTTTAAAGCTTCTCATCCAAATGTTTTCATTTAATTTAACTTGGAATAGCTAGTTAGAACTAGTGGAGAGTTCTATATATTTATATGACCTTGGGGAGTAGTGATTCAATTGTTTTGCTAACTAATCTAGCAGCTAGATAACTAAAATCATGTATACTGATATTTTAAAGCGGAAGAGTTTGTTTAAACGCGCTAATGTCAGGAACTACTGGTCCGATTTGAAAAATTCTTCTTTTGTTGGATAGTTCATTTATAGAGGAAGGCTTTGGGTTAACAATTAATTTTTTTTAATACCACGCAGACGGAGTCGCGACCGACAGCTAGTCCCTAATAAAAATCAAGAGTATTTTTATTAATAATCACGATATCTGTAAAATAAAGAGTTAGTAATTTTCAACAGTTGTCGCAGAAAAATTATAAGAATATTACCGTGTTAAATGGAAATGCATGCAAAGCCGCGGGCAATATATTGTATCCAATGAGACCGGAGCAAACTCAACTTGAGGTAATAAACTGCATCAAGTGGATCTCTCGCAAGAATATTCCACTGAAGCGCTCATTGTTAACCCGAGCGCTGTTTCCTGCGGGAACATTTTTACCTGAATAAAACTTTTTAAATAGGTTTTTTATGTCTTTTCTTCATTTTATGGCTGCGATATAAATATACCAGTACAGTTGGACTTTTATAGGTGTCATTTAATTCTTTTTCCTTGACTCAAAAATCCTTTAAAGTTTTTTTAATATTCTATTTTTGTTTTAAAGGCTATCTACCGCTACGACTTAGGGTCCTTCAAGTAGCAAGCGTATCACCATATCAAATGTCGCCAACGCATCTGCAGTTCCTCTGGTCTTGCAGATATCCATGAGCGTCGATGAACGCCTCGGTGTTGGCAGCACTAAATCAACATTACGCCAAAATTCTATTTTTGTCTTTTAATTTATTTATCATATTTCTTTTTATTACAAAACAATGCAAAAACCCCCAATCCGGGCCATCCGTGATTTCAAATTGGAACTTTGTGTGTAATAGTTGTTTCGCTCTACAAAATATTGTAGTACATCATTACGTACATTATAAAGCCATTCCAATCTAGTTTGCACATAAAAATTACATTCATATTATAAAATATACATTTGAAAAACCTACAATAACACAAAATGAATTCTCAGTATGTTCTCATATTTCAAAGATGACACTCAGACTTGTGTGAGTTAATTAAATACATGTCTGAACAAGATTATCTAAAAATAGTATTCACATAATTATGCGAAGTATTAACACCCTGTAGCACTTGATATTTTTAAAAATGTCATGCATTAATTAACAAACACCCTATAGAACTATTGGCGGTTCATAGATAAGGGCGCGGACATACCATAACGCACAGACACGTGGCTCGATACGAATCCCACAATACAAATGTAATAAACCATATTCTACAAATAAAATAATTACTTTCGTAATTTAATATGAAGATAAAACCTTGTAGTTTAAGTTATTAGTGAATGGGACTCGTATTTTATTTAATTGTCACACTTCAAATGTATGTATATATGTGTATTTTGTACATTCGTTATGATAACGCGCACATTAATATACACATATTATTTAATTATAACTAGGTTTCACCCGCGACATTGTCCGCGCGAAATTAAAAAAAAAACTTACATATTAGTAGCCTATGTGTTCTACCAGACGATCTTCTACATCCATGCCAAATTTTACCATGATCCGTTAAGCTATTTTGGAGATATTATCTAACAAACATCCATCCACGCAAACTTTTTCATTTATAATATTAGTAAGAATAAAAAGAACGTAACCGCATCCACAATGAAACCACGAAGCTATAATATGTCACAGTTGCTGCGACAATTTATGTTGTAAAGTGATATTTAGCTAAGTACGTGTCTAGAGAATTCAATTAAGTTAAAGGAGACTTAGAAAGTTACACCGCCAACTTGACAGTGTGGTTGGCGCTAACTTGCACGTCTCAATTTAGCTTTAGGTAACATGAGGAAGTGAACATTAAGTCAACATAGTAAACGCTATTAAATAGTGTTTCAAAATAGTTTAATTATCAACCCAATTAACCTATTATAGAATGTCTAAAAGAACCAATGAAAAAAAAAGTATAGTACGTGAAAAATATGTTACTTTCTACAAACTATCAAATATGAATTGGTTGTAATTTTTGGCAGAGGATATGTGTTAGAAAAAACAAAATCAAGAGAGTGTTGTGTCGTCATCGTTAGCAAAAAATATTTTAGCATTTTTATATAGATAATGTTATAAAGAAAGTGATGTTATAGAAAATTGTGAGCTGAACTAATTTAAAATTCCAAGTAGATGTCGCATCGTCAGATTTGCAAGTTGGCGTGTTCATTATAATACAATCGATACCAGGCGATAGAAGCGTTGCTGCATGCCAATAGGAAATTTAATGTTTTTATTTTTCTAAAAAAAAATTAAGCAACTAATTTTGTGGCAGTATCTTCTTATTTATTTATTTTCTAAAAAAAATCGTAAAAAATGTCATACTACTTCTTCTAAATCTTACTTCTTACTAATATTATAAATGTATAAGTTTGGATGGATGCATGGAAGTTTGTAAGAAAGTATCTCCAGAAAGGCTTAACGGATCTTGAAGAAACTTGGCACACGGAACATAGTCTGATAGAACTCATAGGCTATTGTTGTTTATATATGTTTTTTTTAAATTCCGCGTGGACAGAGTGGTTGGCGACTGCTAGTAAGACATAAAATATTATATTTTCTTACAGTTATCTGTTTACTACATACTCAGCGGAAGAATCTCATAAAAAAAAAGTTATAAAAAAAAACAGAAAAAATCGTATGAATAAAATTTTGCTGCGAAGCGCAGTGCGCTAATTACCCTCTCCAGTTGGCTTTTGGCAGTCAGCGTCACGGAAATAGCTTGCTTTTTTATTTATTTTAATACCATCCATCTAACGAAATGTAGTTTGACCAGAAATAAAATAGTTAAAGTATCTATATAAAAATTTAAAAACTGACTACAAAAAAAATTCAAACTTGCTAAAAAGTAACAAAATAATATCACGAATATCCTCGTAGGTAAGAAAGTTCTCTTTTTCCGGTACAAATATTGTCATCAATCTTACTTCTTACTAATATTATAAATGCGAATGTTAAGAATGAATGTATGGATGGATATTTGTTTGAAGGTATCTCCGGAACGGCTCAACGGATGTGCCTGAAATTTGTCATACATGTTGAAAACAGTCAGGAACAACATATAAGCTACTTATATATTTTTTTTAAATTCCAAGTATACGGAGTCGGGGGCGGACGGAGTCGAAGGAGGTTATCAATTCGTCTGTATGTTTTTTTTATGTGTGTTACCGCGTAACTCCGCCATTGGTGGGCAGATTTTTTTTTTTTTTTATCAAAAGGTTTTGCTTGCAGGTGGGTCCCATTTTTTTAAACTTACTAGTTTATTTACTTCTTATTTATCATATTATTTAGGTTAAAAAATCATATACCTACGAATACACTAGATTACATATAACATATAAATATATATCTATGAAAAATACAATGAAGTTCTTCTACTTAATCATCTCAATTTTATTAATCTCCAGCTCCTGTAACAAATCCGAAGCGGTACCGCGCCGAGGAAATAATGCTGACGTAAAATATTATGAAACTTTATCTTTCATACACTATACTGTGTTCCTCTTTTATAAATTACGTCTTTTCTACACTACAATAATTGCTTTGATTTTTATTACAAAGAACGAGCACCTATATGAATACGCAAAGATTACGGTACACCTTTTTTACTTTTTTAATAAGAGAAGGGGGCAAACGAACACCGAGATATCGACGTCCACGGACATCTGCATTACCAGAAGAACCGCAGATGCATTGCCGGCTTTTTACTTTTGCCTCATTCATACGCATACAAACCTTTCAGTTTCAGATATTTTAATACCGTTTCTTGAGTTACCATTGTGATTTTATCATAATACCTAGTAATACTAAGATTCTTAAAAGTTTCCTGAAGAGTTTCTTAAGGGAGCGAAGGTGGCTCAAGGGTATAAGCACTTGACTTGCAATCTGCAGGTCCTGGATTCGAATCCCGCCATGTACCAATGTGTTTTTCAATTTCCGATTTAAATATGTACATTTATCCGACGTTCTTACAGTGAAGGAAGACATCGTGATGCAAACTGCACATATCTTAGAAGAAATTCAAAGACATGTGTGAAGTCAACCAACCCGCATTAGACCAGCGTAGTTGACTATGGCCTAATCACCCCTAACTTAGGGTAGGTTCCGAGCCTCTCGTTGGGGACGTATAGTGAGCCGATGACGATGATGACTAAGTTCCTATTAAATAAAAGTTTTATAGCTTAAATTAAGCTATAAAAAGAACGACGAGAGACATTTGCCATCTAAACATAAATGATTTTGTTCCGTCGTTTCGATAAACTTCGTTGCCTCAACGCGATAAAAACTCCAGTAAATATTTTTCCAATACTTAAAATGACGGAAGCCTTCGTTCCGTCGTCGAAGGCGACTCTACGTATTTTTATGTTCATCTTCAAACATCATTACAGGTGTTTGTAAAATGTTTTTTTAAATGAACATTTCCTAAAATATTTTTACACATATTTTTTCTTTTTTTTTATTCATTTTATAACGTTGTGTTAATTAATTTAACAATTATTTTGATACTGTTTTTTTTCTTTAAGGTAAAAACATAAAACTAGCTAATGTTTGCACAGAGGTAGACAACTAATCGTTTGATTAATTAACATTACTACACTACAGTAAGATAAGATAAGATAAGATAAGCCTTTATTCGCTGACCAGTACATAATTTTTTTTACATAAACTTAAACCACTTTTTTTTTAAACAGAAAAAAAATTAAAGCTTTGTTTTCAGCTTCCAGTTACTCTATCAGGATGTCCTTCGACATAGGCCTCCCCTAGATTTTTCCATAGTTGTTTGTCCCGGGCTAATCTACACTACAGTACTTACTTATTAATAACTTACTTACTATATATACTATACTTACTTAGTAGTAAGTACTTGTTATTAAATAGCGTTGATTGTTTTTTTAAGTTAAAAGAAATGTAAACGATAAATCAAACTAATCAAAAGCAGATGGTTTGTTACGAATCAGAAAGTTACGATGAAGCCACCTGTTTCTTAGAACTTTGTAAAACACTTCAAAAAGAATAAACGAACAAAAATTTAAAACAACTTTAATAATAAACTGGCAAAAAATTTATTTTGTTTTTTTTTTACATGTAGCATAATATTTATTTGTATTATAAAAAATATAATAATGGATAGGCGAACATGAATTTCTATTACACTAGCAGTATATGTCCGCACGGAATGAAAAAAAATTATAATAGCCTATGTATTCTTTCAGACTATGCTCTACGTCCATGCAAAATTTCATCTAAATCCGTAGAGCTGTTCTCGAGATACGAGATGTTAGAAAACAAACAAACATACAAACATTCGCATTTATAATATTAGTAAGAAATATTAAAGTTATTAATCCAATTGATTTTTGATTACATTGAAAAATAAAATACGAATATTTTACATTTATATTTAGCAATAATAGTTGGTTTAAAACAAAACGATAACATGTTGAAAATGGGGTGTGGACCTCACTATCAAGTTGTCTGTGATTACACGGAAGTGCTCTTGGCCCACTTCCAATAAACCTGTTGATTGCTCAGTAAATACGAACCGAACAAACCATTTTTACTTTGTCCCTTGACCGAGTGAACATTTTGTTAAGTTAAAATACTTTACATCGATCAATTTATATTTTAATGGAAATAATTTCGTGAATATCTCTCTCTATCTCTCTTAAAGGATAGCATGTGCATCTATCTCTACCCATAGACATAGATGCACATGCTATCCTTTGATACTATTTGCAGTTCAAAATTACTTAGTTTAATGTCTTCATGTATTTCCTTATTTTCCTAATTGCATCTCATAATATCACGCTTAGTTTTACATGATATGTACGTACTGTTATTTTGTTCATGCTTAGTGCACTCCAAGGCCCCGAGATCAGCTCAGCCTAGTTCAGGGTCTGCAAGATACTTCATTCTAACGTGTTTTTGTGAAATAAATTTATTCTTATTCTTAGATGACATAAGAGAGATATTTTACTATTTATATGGCATATCTCCCTTATGTTACGCTTTGTCTTTGGTACCTTAAATACTTGTGTCTTAGTAAAAATTTCTGGGCAACAATAATGTCATAGTTTTTAATGCATTTTTCGTGGATAGAGGAAAGGACAAATGTTCCTTCATTCCTCCAGATTCTAATGCAATCTTTCTATCATTTCTTCAAACGAAATTATAGAAAGATGCTATTAAGAATTCGTATAAAATACAATTCACACTTAATAGTGGACACAAAATAAACGGACACTAAAATGTTGATAAAAAAATTATCTTTTTAATGTAGGTCGTCTGAAGTTCCTTTTCTATTTAATATAAGATGTTTTAATCCAAAGATCCTATCATTACGTTTGTCATTTGAAATTAAATTTAAAGTTAAATTTCGCCACCAAAGAGCAAACTATAAAAGCGAAATATCTGCAATCGTTAAATTTGTATAAAACTACTGTAAACTTTTTCCTTTTAAATGTTATTCAAAGGAAACGAAAGCAGTTTAAAGTTTATTTCCGTTTTATCTCAGCACCACATTTCCTGAATAGGAATCGTTTGCATTACATTTGCATTTTGGATCTTAATACTCCATCATTTTGATGGAATTCGCTTAACTTCTTCTTCTTCATTTTCATTAATATATATGTTTTTTGCTTTAATTTTCAATACACTCAATGTTATTATATACTACTGGGACTCCATCCGATACAAAACACTTAATTACCAGTCTATATGTACTTCCAGGCTATCTTCTATATCTATGCCAAATTTCGCGAGATACATGCAGCCGGAGGTACTCGTACCTTCAAACAAACATTCATGCATCAACCTAAACATTCGCATTTATATTATTAGTATTAATAAGATATAAAATTATCTTGTAACAGATCTTAGTTACCATACTCCTCGGAAGCGGCTTCACCAACTTTTACAAAATTTTATTTGCATATCCAGTAGATCTCAGAATCGGATATCAATTTTTTAATCCTGCGCGGTCGTCACGGGCGACACCTAGTAAACGTCTATTATCTTCAGTTGCAGTAAACTTTACCCAAAATCTAAAAACAAACCAAGAAACCTTAATAAATCAAATTGAGAGGCTCGATTTGGATTGATGTCTCTTATAAAAAGGAATTTGGACTATAAGAAAGGGCAAACCACGGCAATAAAGTAAGCATAGAGCAGATTGTCGACGAAATAGACGAAGTACGGCTATAACTCAGTGTAACCCGACCTTTCTTTCTCCTGTTGACTAATATCTCACTTTGGTAGGGGCGTTATATGAATACATCACTTCATAACCCGACCAAATGAGAAGGTAACGAAACTCTAACAGAGTTCTATTTGATGATTGACAATTTAATTTCTAAGATTTATTTTTAAGTGTCATTTCGTAACTGTGTTCGTAAAATAATTTTATTCTTCACATTAAAACGAAAGAATTCAAAATTATTTTACTTATATAAGTACCAGCTGTTGCCCGCGGCTCCGTCCTGTGTGTTCTTTCAGACTATGTTCTATAGGTATGCCAAATTTCATCGTGGTCTGTTCAACCATTCTGGAGATACCTTCAAACAAACATCCATCCATCCATCTAAACATTCGCATTTATAATATTAGTAAGATTTGCTGTCAACTTTAATCTTAGAATCTCTTTGAGTAATATTATATATATAGGACCATGCAAGTTTGATAAGAATATAAAAGATTTCTCTCCGTCACTCAACAAAGTTGGCAACAGTTTTGTTACGTAAGAAGTTTTCATGTGACGTTAGAGAATTAATGGAGTAAAGACATGGGCAGGCAGGTTGTCATAACATTATGTGCTCTTATTACACACTAGTGGCGCGTCCCAACTTCGCTCGGATGGAAATTCATATTTAAGCATTTTATAATAAATAAAATTACAATCATGAAAAATATAAAAATACTAATCGTTCCTCTTTATTATACTTCTAATATAAATTGCTTTTGTATTTTAAAAAGTTAATCTGGTCTAAAACTATTCAACATCAAGTAATACATTATTTTTTAATTTAATAATAATAATAAATCGTTTATTTAGGCAACAAAAGTGTGATTAAATTACGAGTAGTATGCCTGGTTCCTAAACTAGGTTCTAGACCCGTTTTATAGGATCCAGGACTTTTTCGTCTTAGTGCTATAGTTTAAGTAAAATGTTAGTAACGTGATAAAGCTTGCCTTACTTAAGAACTTAAGAGAGAAATTTGCAAAGTTATAAGAGACATCTAAGATTAAAAACTTTAGATGTTAGTTTGAAATATACCATACGAGTCTACATATAAAAGCTTACAAAAATAAATAAATTAATTAAATATTAGTTACAATATTACCACAGCAATTAGTAAAGGAGGATACGAAACTATTTTGCAAACCGCATACTCCGCATTACAAAGGAGATTTTCTTTGATTCACTTTGTATTCTTATACAAAAGCTTTTACTTAAAGAGATCACTTTACTATTCACATTTCTTTAGTACTGCAGTACCAATTTTTATGTTTTATTTTTCTATAAAATTATTGCATATTTTTCGGTTATTTTTCTCTCATTTTTAAATAATAAACGCCCATTAACATCCTAGTATTATTATATTATTCAAACTTTCGTGAGATATTATAATAAACTTATATAAAAACGGCTTAACACTGACGTATATTCGTCTCGAGCCCATCGGGAGCCCTTATTCAGGGTGAGTGGGACTGGTATTATTTCGCGGACGCGGCCTGTCGCTCACGAGCGACCGATTTTTTTAGAACCTTAAAATGTAATTACTTTGGAAATTATATCTACATATTACTTATATTAACTGTGTTATAAAATATTTAATCCTTGTTTTGTCATACAGAGACGTTGGTCTCAGAAACCAACGGTTAAGGCTAAGGTCATTGGTAGCCGATAATTTCGTCGCCATCTTGAATACTCATATTAATAATCTCTACTGACTTTCATTATTAAACCCGTCGTCCTCAAACTTTTCTCATTTGAAACGAAATAATTAACACTTTAAAAAGATTCCATCTTTAGCCCACTTTGCTAAATAATTTCTCTAGCAACTTATTATGAGAACGTAGAAAGTTTTCGGTTAATGTAAAACCGACGGAGTCAGGTAGTTACTATGTCAAGAATTCAAGACACCATGAATTTCTGTGGAAACTTCGTCGATTAACATTCCTGTAGCACATTGTTACAGACGGACGTGCCTCAAACACATTGTCATAAGTTTGACAACAATTTAATATTATACGTAGTATACAATTTACGTTACATTTATATGCAACCATGGTTACAAGATTCATAAAAATAATTGATTTTAAAGCTTTCTATTGAGGACAGTATTTTAAACTTCATTTCTGCAAGGGTTATATTTTAACAAAGAAACAATCAAGTATTTAAACTTATATAAAAACGGTTAAACACCGTATATTCGCCAATGTTGCCAGCTTTTCAATGTATGGCGTCGTGGCATCTGCCTATACCTCTGGGTTATTAGCGTAAGTTATGTTCTTGTTCCATTTGTTCAACTATGAGAAAAATTGAATATTTTTATAAAACCCCAAATCTCAAATCTTTTTCAACACTTGCTGGAAATGCTTAGCACGAAAACTCTCAGTTAAAATGTTAGAATGGCGAACAATCTCAAAAGTGGGCGAACATTGGTGAAAGCTCGTGAACGTTAGCTAAAACTGACAAACATTGACAAACTCTGGCAAATATTGGCAAACGCAGACAACAGCCGCGAAACGCGGGCGGTATGATTGGCCATTAACTTTGGTCATTTCAGTGGACGATCGCTGAAATTTCAGTGCGGATTGTTGCCTTTGATGTGGCCATTCTTTGTGATTTATAGCGGAAAAGCAATTAGTATCTTTTCTGATATTAATGGAGGGGAAAATAATATTTTCCTTTTTGTCATTTTATATTAAAAAGCGACGACAAAAGTCTACAACGAAGCGTTTCAGTGTTAGCTTACTTATTTTATTTCACGCTTTTTTTAGATTTTTTCTTTTGTTATTAGAGAGATCTTTCTAAAAGTAGATCTTAATTTATGGGCACAACATGTTGAGGTTTAGCACGGAGCTGAATCAGTGTTTGATATGCAAATAGATGGTAATCCGGATCGTGTTTTCTACCGTGTTACTGCACGGACCTGTATTCAGATAACCTTTAAACAGGGGAATTGCAGCCATTGTGTATCAACACATATATTTGATATACAGCATGTTTTCATATAATTATTAAAATGAAGAAAAAACATAGGAGTTTTTTTTTATATCATAAGGTGGCAACGAGCGAGCGGCCACCTGAAACCGCTGAAATAGCGAAGTGACCGTTGCTCATATACATACGCATTTGCATATGCGTTGCCTACCTTTAATCGACGAAGGAGAGGATACACAGAAAGAAAATATTTTCCCTTTCCACGCATCCTCTCATCCGGAAAGTCCACTTCCACTTTCCATCCTTTCCTTATAAGAAAAAGGGTAGGAAGGGAAAGAGGATTAAATTAAGCCACCGGGACGCACACTCATCAGACGAAACGAGGAATTGCTTCCACTTCACGCCTGTCTTCTGTGTGGTCGTGGTATTTTACCTGGCGAGCCGGGCAAATTCGTGCGAAGATGTTAAAGCGGGCTCTACCACTGTAGTGTCTTAGTGTATTACCTGACTCTGAGTTAAAATTCGAATAAGTTTATATTCTTTGTATAATATTTAAAATATTAAAACTCCTTTTACCTTTGAGAAATAAGAAATTAACACAAAGTCCCTTATTGTGCTCGTTTGAAGTAAGAACATGAAACAAAGAAAAGGGAACGGGGCCGTCCCAATATTGCTTCTTTGTAAGAGTTATATTTTTCCTAAAAGATTCTCTTGAAATTTAACAAAGGCTTATGTAGACGTATTGCTCTGACGCTTTATTATGTGACTTTTAATATATGTAAAACACCACGACTGTAATACAGAAGGATAGGTAGTGATGACAGTGGAACGCCGATTATCCGAACGCCGATTAACCGAATCGCCAATTATCTGAACGCGGGCGACAGCTGGTCTTTGATAAAACTATAATAAAAATGTACGGATTTTTCGGTTGTACAAATTCAATGTTAGAAAATGTTAAAATATATAGTATAGTTGTTAGAAAATCCGTATCACAATAGGGTTTCGTTCGGTTTTGAATCTATCGATTAAATTCCGAGTTTTAATTGACCGTGGAGTATTTCATTGTGATATTGCTGCGGATTGACTTCCAATTACTTCTTGAATACCTCTCTGAGTTGGAAAACCAATTCTATAAATACAGGGTGTCCCAAAAGGTTACGTACATAGGAAGGGGGATGATATGGATGGTCACAATGGTCACCAGAAAAATAAAACAAAAATTCCCCTCTGGGTATTAAAAAAATAAAGGGAATTTTTTAAAAACTTAAAAATGTTACACCTTCTGGGGCAATTTTGTAACCGATGACCTACAAATATTGCTACATTAAAAAAAAGCTATTATGTTATCGTCAATAACCCTTTATCAATATGAAATAAAAAAAACAATACAACTAACAAAGATTTTAAAAAATGCCCTTTATTTTT
Organism: Papilio xuthus; assembly: GCF_000836235.2. Taxonomy (NCBI): domain Eukaryota; kingdom Metazoa; phylum Arthropoda; class Insecta; order Lepidoptera; family Papilionidae; genus Papilio; species Papilio xuthus. The sequence continues at coordinate 851,248 of NW_013529520.1, read as the reverse complement.
TTAATACCCAGAGGGGAATTTTTATTTTATTTTTCTGGTGACCCTTGTGACCACCCCTATCATCCCCCTTCCTATGTACGTAACCTTTTGGGACACCCTGTATACTTTTATATTAAACAGCGACTCCGTCCGCGAGGAAATAAAAAAGATCAAAACTGAGATAAAAACTACCCTATATCCTAAATTGTACCAAATTACAGATGCTTACAAAATTTGATAACAATTCGTTCAGTAGTTTCGGAGTTTATCCCGAACAAACATCGTGACAAGAAATTTTAATATATTTAAAATTGATTACTGATATTCAAATAAATGAATATATAAAAAGGTTTTTGTTCAAAAGTATGCAAATGTTTTCAATAAATGAACGGCTTGAAACTAGAGCGGGTTCAAAGCTTTTTTCATGTTGATTGTTTTAAGCAAATAATTTTGTTATTGTTTAACGCTTTTATTTTAAATGATTGTATTATAGTGATTGATATTGTTGCAACTTTGATAACTTAATACCAATTCATTCAGTTATAGTGTAGTTAATCTATTTATATAGACGATTGTTTTGTCTATGGAAATATAGTCAAACCGGGATAAGTGAGAGTTCAAGGGACCTTAATATTTTACTCGCTTAGTGAAGTTTCTCTTAAACCGAGATCTCGCCCATAGAGCTCGTCAGGACTGGACAATGTCTCTCACTTGTAGAGGTTTCTCGATAGTCCAGGTTCGACTGTAAATCAAAATAGACATTTACATATGTCGTAACCGCATTTACTCAATTCTAGAACCTCCTCTAAGTTATAGTAGAAAGAGGTAATTAGTTATCATTAAGTACAAGTAACTTGTATGTTTGTCTATACATTAATGCATACATGCTAATAATTAACAATTTATTTTTTTGTTTCAGTACTGCACTTTGTGGCTAAGGAATTTAATTACGTGTAACTTAGTGCGGCAATCAGAGCCCACATGCGGTCGCATTTGCATAACAAACATGCCCGACGTAAGCGTTTGAAGCTTGGTTAATTTGTTTGAAAAATCACAGTAATTATCTTTATAATACTTTTTCAATAGCTGTGTAAGAAAATTATTTTATAAACAAGTCGATTTGAGTAACGAATTCTAGTAGAAAATTCCCAAAGAAAAAATAGTTTTCATTGTAGTCAGTCATAAATGGGTAACCTAAACCTACAGTACGCTCATTATTGATTGTTCTAAATATACATACAAAGAAAAAAAACAATGGAACTACAATATAAATAAAATATTTAAAGCCGCTCTCGCACACGTGTTAGGAACATAAAACGTGACTTAGCCTCGAGCCTTTACGACACGGCCATACTAATATTTGATGGTGCAGCTATTCTTTGCTGTTTTATTCCTTCAGGTAAAAAACAAACAAACCTATTAGATACTAGCTGTCGCTAAGACTCCGTCCGCGAGGAATTAAAAAAAAACATAATTAGTAGCCTATGTGTTCTTCCAGAGCATGTTATGTATGCCAAATTTCATCGAGATCCATCCAGCCGTTCCGGAGATACCTTCAAATAAACATACATCCATCCATCTAAACTTTCGCATTTATAATATTAGTAGGAAGTAGGATATGAAACTATTGAACGTATAAAATTACCCTTATTATATAGTTTTATTATCCTAACCTAAGTGTTTTGTTACCTAGTGTAGATATCACTAGGTAACAAAACACTTAGGTTAGGAAGTAAAGCTTACTGAGATTTTGACTGCCGTACAGGGTCTTCTAATCGCCACTTAGGGAGACCCTTAGTGAGTATGTATTTTAGAAACTTTACAAAAATGGAAACAAATAGTTAATTTAGAGTATTTTTTGGGAATAATCTAACTTTTATCCCGTGAAAATTACTTTATTATTTTATCTAATCTATTTGCTAGTAAGAGCTTTAAAAAGTTTAACCAACAGTAAATGATTAAAAAAAAATTAACATGCATTTTTGAATGCATGGAAACAGAACCCTTTGCTACAGCTTTTGTAGCGAAGCGGAGATTTACTTTGTGCATATCAATTTAACTTCATCAATACGTTTCATTTTTATTTCAATGTATTTTTGAATATCAATATTACCTGTAAATCAAATGAACGAATGCGCTTACCACTTAGTATATTGAAAACCAAACATCTAATAATAAAATGTTGTTCTATACGAAATTCCAAAAACCAAACGAATATCGGAAGCCTACGATTAGATATTTCAACAATCATGATTTATGATTATGTCTAATATTAACATACGATGACATATGTTTAAACTAAAATACTGTATGTTAATAGTGGTAGAGCCCACTTTAACATCTTCGCACTTATTCCCGGCTCGCCCGGAGAAATACCACAACCACACAGAACACAGGCGTAAAGTGGAAGCATTCCGCGTTTCGTCTGATGAGGGTCCGTTCCGGAGGCCTAATTTAGTCATGTTTCCCTTCCCTCCCTTTTTCTTATAAGGAAAGGATGGGAAGTGGAAGTGGACTTTCCGGATGAGAGGATGCATGGAAAGGGAAGATATTTTCTTTCTGTGCATATGCAATTGCGTATGTCTATGCGCAACGGTCTCTTCGCTATTTCATCGATTTCAGGTGGCCGCGCGCTCGTTGCCACCTTATGATATAAAAAATAACTCCCTATGTTTTTCTTCATTTTAATATAATAATTTTATGAAAACATGCTGTATATCAAATATATATTGTTGATACACAATGGCTGCAATTCCCCTGTTTAAAGATTATCTGAATACAGGTCCGTGCAGTAACACGGTAGAGAACACGATCCGAACACGAACACGTTCGTTTGCCGCTTTATGAAAAATAAAAAACTCCTATGGTAGCCATTGAAAGACTACGAGTAAGTTGACGTTATAATTTGTTATTGATTAAGAAGAAAATAATTTGTAAGTCGAAAAAAATAAGTCGATATATTTATCGAAAAATTGATATTTACCATCCATAGACATTAAAAGTTTCTCGGATCTCATATTTACTAAGCGTATTATAAAATATTCTTTTTATCAGAATGTTAATGTGATCATAATATTAAAATCGGAAACAATAATATAAGATTTGAATTATTATTCAAAGCGAGGGATACTGAATGGAAAAAGCAATGTCCCTTAAGTATTTCGTAATCGAATACAACTTAAGAATACAAATTTTATTGTAATTTACAAATATAGATTGACTTTCCTTAGTGCCACATTGGTAACTAATGAACGAACTATTAACAAACGCGTATATCCTTCTTATAAATACGAATGTTTAGATGGATGGATAGATATTTCTTAAAATGTATCTCCACAACGGCGGAAAGGATTTCGGTGAATTTTCTCATAGATGTAGAACATAGTTTGGAATAACAGATATGCTACTAAGAAAGTTTTTTATATCCACATGGACAAAGTCGCGGTTAAAAGCTAGACTATGACTTGAAATTGCAATGTACACAATTTTACAAATCCTATATCTGAGACTAAATCTTTTAGCAAATCTCTCGTTTTATATACTTATTGAATTTACCAGCAGAGTTATAAAAGATTAGATCGAACGGTTGAATAAGAAAGCAATTTCCTTATTTTATGACTCGGTTTATAGTCTATTTCCTTCTGATTGATTGGCAGTTAATGTTTTTATTAAGATAAGTGTTAGTTATTGGTCACGTAGTTCCTTATAGTTAGGCAGTTTAATCATGAGAAAAATCTGGAAACTATTTTGTCATCAACTCTTAACGCACCAAGTAGCCTGCCCAAGTTATGAGTGACTAGACCATAGTCAAACTTCACTGGTCTGCTGCTGGTTGACTTCGCACATATCTTTGAATTTCTTCTCAGATATATGTAAGTTGCATGACGGAATTTTCCCTCACTGTAAGAACATCGAAGTCATATTATTATATAACATACAGGATGACCAAAAAAGAATTATTAAAAATAACATATTTTTGTTACATCAAATAATGCAAACTTATCTATATATATAAAAGAAAGTCGTGTTAATTACACTATTTATAACTCAAGAACGGCTTTACCGATATGGTTGAAAATTGGTGAGGAGGTAGCTTAGAGCCAGGAGACGGACATAGGATACTATTTATTCATTTTTTATTTTTTTATTTTTTCGAATTTATGCCTTGAAGAGCTGCTTGTTATTTAACTTACTAATATTATAAAGAGTATATGGATGTGATGTGGATGGGTGTTTGAAGATATCTCTAAAACGGCTGAACGGATCTCGATTAAATTTGGCATACGTATAGAACATAGTCTGAAGAACACATATGCTACACTTCTTAAGTTTTTTTATATATCCACGAGGACGGAGTCGCGGGCGACAGCTAGTTATCAATAAAAAAACTGCCGAGAAGTATACATTTTTAATTATAAAAAGTTTCATTATAACTTAAAGCAACAGATTCAAGAAAAAAAAGTTAAATTAAGATATTTTTGATTAAATTTGTGTATCGACTGAAGTATCGGCCGAGACTCAAAGTTAGCTTTCTTAAGTTTAACAAGACTTTTAAATATAACTTAATTAACAGAGTAGTCTACTAGTAATATATTTCAAATGTAAATCTCGTGTTTATTTACGAAAAAAACAAAAAATACAAAGATACACGTGTATATTTCTAGCGACAGATTTTCAAAGGTTTTCTTTAAAACAGAATTTTAAAAAATGTTCCACATTAAAAAGAAATCCTTCCGGGATTCTGGATCCTTCGAGAAGCGAGCGTATCATCTTCTCAAAGGCTGGCAACGCATCTGCGGTTCCTTTGGTATTGCTGATGTCCATGGCCGTCGATGAAAACCTCGGTGTGCCCGCTTATTTTATATAAAAAAAACGAGTAAAAGAAGTTAAAAGTAAAGAACAAAATAAAGCAACATAGGTTTTAAATACCCGTCAGTCGCTCGGCAAAGCTTTCTTTGATTCGTTTTTACTTTACCAAGCACATTTTTCCATTTGCTTTTAACTTACTTTTGCATCTTCTTCAGTTCCGAAATTAAGCATAGTATGGTCCGAATGAAGTGCTAAAACTTCCAAGAAAAGTATTCGAAATATTGACTTCATTTTGAAACTAGCTGTCGCCCCGACTCCATCCGCGCGGCATTAAAAACATACTTTTTTAATAGCCTGTGTGTTCTTCCACTTTCCAGTCTATGGTCTACATCTATGCCAAATTTCATCGAGATCCGTTGAGCCATGTTGGAGATACCTTGTAACAAACATTCGTTCATCCATCCATCTATCTAAACATTCGCTTTTATAATATTATTAATTTTTGTAATAATGATAGTTCAACGCCTTGATGCTTGATTTTACGCGTTTCGTTCGTTTAATCGAAATCACGTATTCGATAACGTAGAAGTATAAGCAAGTTGTCACGTTTTCAGATTTGCAGCTAAAGCGAGCCATTATCATAATCAATGCGGCCGCCGCAGACCGCGTTTGAACCAGCCTTGCATATCAAATACACAAGACAATATGCTGTATATAAAATTGATAGATTTGTACCAACTATCAACCACAGAACTATTTTTCTACGAATCTCCGTCATATCTAATCTAATCTGTATAGGGAATGTAAAGTTCTTACAGTAAGACAATTATACATACAGACTCTTATCCTGCATCAACACTCATTAATGACATACAAAAAAGATTTAGTCTCCACGCAGCGCTCCTTACACAGCATATGTGAAGTTCCAAGAGTACGAACCATGTTTTCTGGAAAATTTCCATACTTCCTGGGCCCATGCCTATATAACAAAATACACAAAGAAAACAAAATACTCAATCTTACATCCTTAAAATGTAAAAACTTATTATTCCATATACTTGTAAATCTAAACTATGCAGATACTGAAAAACTCATTAATTTTATTATATAGAATCCTTTAAATCCATACATTTTCTCTCAGAAATATACATTCACCCACGAACATATGCATCCACTCGTACGTACATAAACACGCACAAATATTTACATGCAATATTAAGCTATTTTAATTATAATTTTTTCTCTTTTTTTGTAATTCTTAAGTAAGGCAAGCAATCTCACAATGTAACTAACATATTACTTATACTATGGCACTAAGACGAAAGAGACCTGGCTCCTATAATACGGGTCTAGAACCTAGTTTAGGAATCAGGCGTACTATTACTATGTAATTTTATCATAATTTTTGTTGCCTAAATAAACGATTTTTTTTTTAATATCAATGGAGCCTAGCATGAATATTTGTGATAAGTGCTGTCGTATTCGTCGTCAATTATGTAAAAATTAGTATGAGATTTTTGATGTGCTTAACGCCCAATAATAATACACTTTGATGACGATACGATAGAGTTTGATACAAAAATTCATGCTAGGCCCACTGAATGCACTTCTTTCTCCCGTTAGAAGAATTTATTATGAAAAATTGCGACAGATTCAGATTTTCGTTGTGTTTTATGTTAACCGTACCGTTAACAATATATCACTCCTGTTCGCTGTATCAAGAAGCTTATAAGTAACATTAGCAGGAGCAAATTTCTCATCTTTCCCCGTCAGATTAACCTGAGCGAGGCAAGTTGATTATACTCCGAGCGTCGACCTGGAGGCGTTCATTCTCATTTTAAACTTCATATCCTGTTACTCGTTTTGTTAAGATCTCTTTATAATTTCATAAAAATAGGATGAGAGAATGTGTTTTACATTTTAGCTTGACTAGAAATGTTTTAGTGGATATGTGTAACATTTCTACTATGATCCATGTCTTACCGTAGCTTTCTGAGGCTAATATCTCTTTATAAAACATATCGTCATCCTTGTAATTTGACAAAACAGATAACAATGTGTTTAAACGGGGATTTTGACATCAAAAACCCAAGTGTTTTTAGTTAATTTTGTGTCGTTACATTTTTATACAGACGTTTTTATCTTTCTTTTACCGGATTGACATCAAAATACTATATATTACTTTTTCTTTTTTTTCTTTTAATCTAGTATAGCAGTCATATTGAAATAAATCGATAGTTATTCAATTTGTTTTACAAGTACACAGGCCTGGTGTGATCCAAGTTTGAACAATGCACTCTATTCGGCAGTGTACATTGGCCAGGCTCAATTCTATTTAAATGTACAGTCGCATACATAGTGCGCCCTATGTTGCAGAGACAGTGGATTTAGGCCAAGCCCGGGCTATGTTCCCATATATTCTGCTACGGTTAGGATCGACATGAATCGCAACTTAGTTTATAAGATTAATGTAATGTAAAATGTAATCTTGTATTGTGATGAGTTACAGGATATAAAAAATATATTGTACTACGCAAATGTATTAATTTACTAGCTGTCGCACGCGACCCCGTCCGCGCGGAAATAAAAAACTTGGTAAGCTATATGTTCTTCTAGACCCTGTTTCATATCTATACCAAATTTCAGCGAGATCCGTAGAACCATTCCGGAGATACCTTCAAACAAACATCCATCCATCTAAACGTTCCCAATTATAATATTAGGAAGATTATAAATGGGAAATAGCGTATCACTATCTCAAAGGCCGGTAACGCATCTGGGGTTCCTCTGGTATTGCGGATGTCCATGGGCGTCGTTGAACACCTCGGTGTTCCCGCTGCTCGTTTGCCCCCTTCTGTTATAAAAAAAAATGAGTACGTACTATGTACTAATATCCCTATGCCAGCAATTTACATAGAAAACGCCGAACACAAAGAGTTATTTTAAAAACTTCTATCTTTTAAATATGAACATAAAACGATTTGACGTCTTTAATAGTCTAAAAAAATGAATAGAAAATATTTTATATAAATTGGTTTCAAGTTAAATTGGTTTTCCGACGCCTACAGATTGTCGATAAAACTTTTAACAAGTATGTGTTATATGTTATAATGATGCGCATATACAATTATATACTTAGTTCATATATATATTTCAATAGAAACTTTCAACTCTTATATTACATATTAGAATTTTTAATCTGCGAGAGACATATTTTTAACTTCACAAACCATTAAGTGAAAAGTACATAGTCTTCTTGAATATAAAAAGAAACACATAGAAATACCAAATATCCTATTTCTATGTTACCCTTACTTGCACCCGCATCTGTAACTGCGAATGTCTATGGTAAGCGGTCATTTTATTGGCGAATTAGGTAGCCTTGTTTATTTGCTACCTTATAACAAATGTTAGACTAGACAGATTTAGATGAAATTTTGATTAGTTTTTCTTTAAAATGCTAGGGAAAGTATGTGACTAAAATACTATAATTTTCATTATTTACTTATTATTTTGACATTGGAATTGCTACGCGTAACGGGTTCAGGGTATAAAATTATATCAGGGCTATTGATATGTCTATTGGAGTAATATCGAACTGAAGTTTAATTACCGTCCGCAGATCTTCGCATTTTGTCGTTCATTAAACTTCTCTCGTTATCTAATATTACTATTGCTTGTATTTTAACTTGAATGGAGTCAATTTATAACGATCCTAGCTTATTACTGAGAGCTGAAGTTTTGATGACTTTACAATTCTGTAAGATATCGCTTAACTTTGTCTTCGCTGACGGCTTTCGGATGAAAACGAAAATAAATAAAGAAAAATAGTTCTTTTTGATGCTATATTTTTTATCAGGCTCGATAAATTTTAGTTACTTTTCGACTTTTAACGGGTCTATCTTATTGATGAAGCTTTCGTCATATAATTTTGTAACTCGCAAGCTTTTTTACGATGATTTAACCAAGTTATTAAGTAATTTTTAACTTGAATTTGTTACGACAACTTGTTATCTATTTTAACTTATGTTACATTTTAACAGTTTAATCAATATAACTATATATAAAATATGAGAGAAAATTCAAGTAAACACGTCATAAGTGTGTCGTCCCGCGGGCGTGTTCCGGCGTTGCAGCGACCAGCTTCCGTGCACCACGTCCTGTTAGATAACACGATGATATTAGGGGAAAAGATACGATATTTCGTTTCGAAAACATTGTTTTATATTTTGAAGTGAACGATCTGTGTTATTTTTATTTAAAATGAATTTATAACATGTTTGAAACTTTAAACTATAAAATATTCGTAAACTATATACCCAATCATAATTTTTTATATTTCGGTTTGCCATGAAGTTTGTAAAGTTTGAGTTTATATACAATGGAAACTCACAAACCCTTGTGCATGTGAGACAAATCCATTCAAGCATTCTATAAACTTGACGCTCAAATTCAATGTAAGTGGAAATTGAACGTCACTGCTCAAGAGTTTGTTCACACAAGTTGTTCCCTATACTCAAGTACAAAAGCGTACAATGAAACCGATAATGATTATATTTATATTTTAATGTCAACCACCTAAATAATTTTAACCTAGAGAATCATTTTCATAATTTACTTAAAAAAAGAAGAAAAAATTGTTAAAATACCTAGATTTCGCTCATAAGGTTACCGCCATGTTATGAAATCAACTACCATTATTTCGATAGTGGTATCGGTGAATGGAATGATTGCGAAAAGCTTCGGCGAACATCTCAAGAAGCCCTCCTAAACAGTTGGATTAAGGGCCTGATACAAAAGGCAGTTATCCTAGAAACCGCGCGCATCGTGAGAAGGTTCCTGTCTCTGCGGCTCTGACCACTGGTTATTTGAGTCATGGGATTCTGCAGCTGGTGGTGCTCTATTTTTAATATTATATATTTTGTATATTTTTGTTAAATAAATGAATACATGAGAATATAATATTACTGATATAAAAAAACAGCTCTGTTTAATAATTAAGTAGAAATAAATATTTCCTTTTGTAAATTGTTGCAATTATTCTTGTAAATTAACATGAACAACGAAATACAGTTATATTAATAAAGCGCCCGCTTTTGATGAATGGCTTTTGCTTTATTAAAACATTTTACTCTGCGCTGCATTGTTACATTCAAAATTATTTGACCAAAATATTATACATGTATCAATAACTATTAACTTACATGTTTAAAGAAGGCATTTTTTAATCAAATTATTTTCTCTTTTGTTCCATTTCACGTTCAAGAAAAAATATCAAAACTGCTAGGAAGAAAATCCGGCACTATGCCGGTGTATCGGGGTAAAACTAGCCTTATTCAAAATAATAACGTTTATGTCCCCTCACTAATCAATCTGACACTTGAATTGGTAACAAAACCGCGACATTCGCGCCAAAGAATTCTAACTAGCAATATCTAAAAAAACATAATAAAAAAGGTCTTAAGGAGATTTTTTCTCGGCTATTGGTTTTATACCTTATTTATATTAACTACTATTTGATTATTAAATAAATTCCAGCTTGATACCTTCACGCGTTTTTGAGAAGGGTTCCGTTTGTTTCCTATGAGGTACGGAACCCTAAAAAGAAACATTCCATATCCAATATAAATAAAGTGTCAGTATGTACGTAGCTCTACAAAACAAACTCATAAAATATGTATTTCTATCAAACAACAGTAACATCTGCTTCCGGGATATCATGTCTCGCAAACAACGCTGCAAATATTTGCCTACAGTCCTCTACAACAGAAACAAAAACTATTCTATAGGGAAATACTCGTTAACAATAATAATTTGGAATTCATACTTCAATGAACAATAAATCAATTGTACTGGATCTTATTTTATTTATGTTTGAATTGAACTTGTATTTTAAATTGGTGTTATTGCATTTTAATTTGGAATTTTTAAATTGTATTTTAACAAGTATTCTATAGGAAATTGTAAATAGTTTTAAATATTATTTTAAAGTTTGGATTTTATAATTTTAATAAAGAAATAAAGAATCTTGCTCCCTAAAGTTCCTGATCACCACGTTAGGGGAACGAGAGGGCGGCATAGCGCCGCCGATAAAAAAAGAACAATAAATAACAATACAAAATTGTAGATTCTCTATTGTTATTTGCATTCGGTTTGTCTCCACTGTCGTAGCACCAGTGTGACATAAATACGTAATATAATAAAGATAGCTGCCATGATAGTCGTCAACCTTCGACAGGAGATGGCACTTAAAAGATGTTTAAAATAAAATATCACATATCAATCTAAACTGTTGACCTTTAAAAGTTCGAGACCAGACGGAAGTGCATTATTCCAGTTTTATCTAGTATTAACCGGTAACAGTTTGTAGGGTTGGCCGTTCCATTATCCATAAAGGTCAGCGGTAATTGACTAATTGGATATCTAACAAGCCAATATAGCATCAATAGAGTTCTGAAACCGCGGGGAAATTGCGTTATCCAGCTTTTAAAGCGGTTGCGGTGAGCTATCGTAGATACAAAGTGCATGCCACATACTCGTATTGTCCATTCCATGTCCTGGTGTATTTAATGTGAATAATTAAACATATTTTTAAGGTACTTCGGTGGTAAAAATTTATTTTTTTTAGACATTGTTATAATAATTTGAATCCTTTGGCGCGAATGACGCGCTTTCGTTACAAAGTCTAGTGTCAGAATGATTAGTGAGGGGACATAAACGTCGACATTTTAGTAGGGCTAGTGTTGCGTCAATACACTAGCACATTTTCGGATTTTCTTCCTAACATTATGTAGTTAAATTAATAAACATTGTGAAATAATATGTTTCTATATAAGTTTATTATGAAATAAGAATATTTAAATGGGAATAGTAACTTAGCCAACTTAAAGGCTACTTAACTTAAGTAACGTTCCTGTAATAATAGCGACTTATGCGATGTAAGCACAAAGTTGGAAGGCAATTTCAAACTTGTAAGTATTTAAAACCAAGTTGCATTAAACATCTTGTATTCTGCTTTTGTTCTGGTCTTGCATAGTTTACCGTGGGTTTCTAAGTCCGAATTCTTAGTTTAAAAAATATTGGTATCTCTATTCAAAGATGACAAGGGCGTCGATATGATTTTAAACAGACAATTTGGACTCGGAAACCCACGGTTAATTGATTTTAAATACAAAATGAATATTTGAAACTTGAAATAAATAACTAAAAGATTCACTATCATTATTCTGTCACACAAAAATATGTCTATATTTATATGCTCTTTTAATTTGCTACAGACTTTATTTCTTTCTTTTCCTATAAAATAATATTAAAAGAAACACATTTCTAATCTTCTACCGAAATACCAAAGCAATTTATTATTTTATCGAAAAGGTTTCTCTTGAAGAGGCATGAATTTCTGTACAAATGCCTCACTGAAAGCTTGTGAACGTATAAATAAAATATATATTTTATACACTTCAATATCGGAGTCAATATAGCGTCAATGATAAATGGCTTTAATTCGAAACTTTCTTAATGCGTAAATCTATATATATATAAAAGAAAGTCGTGTTAGTTACACTATTTATAACTCAAGAACGGCTTTACCGATATGCCTGAAAATTGGTGAGTAGGTAGCTTAGAGCCAGGAGACGGACATAGGATACTAATTATTCAATTTTTTTTCGAATTAATGCTTGAAGAGCTGCTTTCTATTTAACTTACGAATATTATAAATGCGAATGCTTAGATGGATGGGTGTTTGAAAATATCTCTAGAACGGCTGAACGGATCACGATTAAATTTGGGATACGTATAGAGCATAGTCTGAACGAACACATAGGCTACACTTATTAAGTTTTTTTATATATGCACACGAATGGAGTCGCGGGCGACAGCTAGTAATATATAAAGAGTAAAAATACGTATATAATAATGACATTTATCTTTTAATCAATAGAAAAATGTAAACAACTTTTAGTATACAAAATTATGTAGCATTCTAATTATCAATGAATATGTGAATCCGATACTGTAGTTTTTTTAGTTTATACGGTACTAAAAGAAAATGCGTGTCGGAGGCCTAATTTTACTCCCCTTTCCTTTCCACAATTTTCTTATATGTAAAGAATGAACAGTCGAAGTGGATATGACAGTGGATTTAAGTAATTTTGTGAATAATTGCTAAAATATACATTGTATTATAAAATTAATAAAAAAATCTACTATTTTATGTAAAGATTTTCACGCAAAATCTCAAGCTTATCGTAACATTCCTATTTTCGTGGACGCTCAACCGTTTCGGTTGTCGTAATAAGCCACAATGGAATCACTAACAACGTCCTATAAGCACCTAATTGCGTGCAAAACTGAATAAAAAGCTCTAACGAAGACCATTGTCGTTTCCAAAGTATACAGATAAAAGCTTTTATTTATGTTTGAAGACTTCTATTCCGTTTAAATGTCCCTTTGTAGAATTCTAAACAAATTGTTGTTCTTCAAACTCGTGCTCAAAATGTAACAGAACAAATATAATAATAAATTTCAAAACTGATTTTACAATATATTTCATATGACTAATGTTATAAAGGAAACGTCGATGGCTCAGGGGTTTAAGCACTTGACATGCAATCTACAGGTCCTGGGTTCGAATCCGCCATGTACCAATGTGTTTTTCGATTTTCGATTTACATATGTACATTTTATCCTACGTTCTTACGGTGAAGTAAAAAGTGAAAAACGTCGTGATGCAACCTGCATATATCTGAGAAGAAATTCAAAAATATTTAGTAGTCAACCAACCCACACTGGGCCAGCGTGGTTGACTATGACCTAGTCACCCCTACCATAGGGTAGGCTACAAGCCCCTCAGCGGGGACGTATAGTAAACTGATGATGATGTATGGATGGATGTTTATGAGAAGGTATTTCGCTGAAATTTGGCATAGATGTAGAACATAGTCGGAAAGAGCACATAGACTACTACTTAGTTTCTTTTTAATATGACGAAGACGGAGTCTACTGCGAAGGGGGGCGACAATTGGTCAATAAGAACAAAATACCGTCTAGTAAATAATATCTTGCTTTTGTTATATTTCTGGTTAAGCCAGAAACGTGGATTTTGAATGTTTTCTTATCAAATAAAGTATATAAAATCTTATTTTGTACATAATAGTTATGTATTACATTGGTAGCTGGGGAGCGCGACTGCAACAATAGAACGGAAGGCACAATGCCACTGAGACTGTTTCAATTCATTTCCATTGTTTCTTTCTCTATTTAGATTTTTTTAAGCTCTTTTTTTTTTAAATCCGCAGACCTTATTCTGTCGTACATGTTCACGTAAAACACTTGCTACCTATCTCTCGACTTGACATTTTAAAATAATAAAAACGTTCATCAAAGATATATACTAAGTTATCTTAAATTAAAAAAGTGTCGCTTAAAATCTTCATTTTTATAACCCTTTATTTATCTTACAATGTGTATTTGTTCCGATGGAATCTTGTAACGCAATTTTGAAGCAAATATCTTTAACCGATTAAGCTGATTTTTTTTTGCTAAATAGGTTTATATAACTCTAACAAGTAGATATTTTACGGGGACTTAAAAGTATACGTCAAAAGTTAAAGCAATACACAACACTGAATAAAAGAATCAATCAATTTTGCTACAATATTCTGACATATGTAGGTTTTAATCTGATAAAAATAAATGCTGGAACAATTTTAAATTTAAAAGCTGTCCATTAATTCCTGTTCAATTCCTTTTGATATGTTCCGAGATTGAAATGGGGCCGGTATTTCAGTAACGTCAACAGAAATCCCTTACGGGGCATGTACAATAACACGGCCGCGTTTGACCCTGCAAAGCCTGCAATTTAATTTACAAGGCCTTGTAACATACTGGAAACATGAAGGTAAGCTGAGATTACGAAAATATACTAGGAACTATTTATAAATTAATAACCACAGCTGCGTTGTGGAAGGGTCCGTCGTCGGTATTTCCAAACCAATATGACTTAGGGGCCTTCAAGAAGCAAGTGTATCACCATCTCAAAGGCCGGGCCGGCATCTGCGGTACCTCTGGTCTTGCAGATGTCCATTGGCGTCTATGAACACCTCGGTGTTTCCGCTTCTCGTTTGCCCTCTACTCTTATAAAAAAAAACAATCTAATAGTCCTATTAAATTATTGTTAGTTTGGAACTTTAGATCCCTAAATACTAAGGCGTCAAGATAAGATAACGGTATGGCTTATATTGTGTACTCTGTAATTAGAACAGCGTATCTTGCGATCAAATTTCATGTCGCGTTGGGCGTTGCCTAATTATATACTGATTTACCTACGCGGTTTGAAATTTCAGTACCTTCTAATAAAATTCATGCTCAAAACTGTAATTAAGGCAAATCGTGTTTGTTAATACATTTTGTTTTAAAATAAAAGCTAGCTTTTTAATGTAAATAACAGTAGCGTTCAAATAAGTCTTGTTAGAGGTGCAATAAAAGCGTAAAAATATTATTGCTTACCATGAATTCTAGCGCCGAAACATTTGCGTTAAAGCATGTTGTTGTCTCTGTTTTTTTCCAAAATAATGAAAGGGACAATATCATCTTTTTTTTTAATTATTCAAAAGAAACCTTCTCTCGGTGATCGCATACTCTCATATCTTAGTTATGTGATATAAATTTCTAATTAATTTCGATAAATTGTTGTGTAAACAATAAAAGGTTGCTGATCTCTGGAAAGATAAATATAGCAAGGGGTTGGGGAAGTATGGCTGTTATCGCGTTTATGCAAATTTACTATTTTATTATTCATTAAAGCTTAAAAACGATTTGAATTTACTTAAGTACCGTAATAAAGAAAAGATGGATTACGATAATGTTTTTCGTGCTTATGTATGTATATTTTTGTGTGTGTCGATACAATTGTGACTTCCGGAACTGAACGACTGAACAAAGAATGAGGTATAATTCGATTCGTATTCTTCCCCCGGGTGTCATTCAAGTAGAAAATATTATTATTTGTATAGTGTGATTTATCACCACGGGTTTATTGTTAAAACATGACAAATTGATTTTAATGGGGTAAAATATATTTATGGTAAGTACGGGTGGCGGATGGGGGAGTGGTCGGTACTACAGCACAGCTTTGGGTCGATGTGCCAGCGAAGTAAGTATTGTCACTCGCATATTTAAACATAAGGAATAACAATATTTAGTTAGAATCTTGCTTCTTACTTATAAATGCGAATGTATGGATGGATCTCGCTACACATAAATGTAGAACATAGTCTGGAAGAACACATAGGCTACTAATTAAGTTTTTATTTTTAGTTCCGGGTGGATTCGGGAGACAGCTAGTAATATATAAAGCAAAGAAGTCTTACTGTAACATAATCCATGGCAAGCTAGTTTTTTTTTTTTTTTAATCATTTTCAATTTTGATAATTTTAAAGGAAATTCCAGTGAGCATGTCCGAACAAAGACTGGCCGCTTCTGGGAAGCATTAATCCTGTGACGTCACCGTCACGCTATCAAACTAATGAAACTCGGCAAGTTTAAGTGACGAAGAAAAATCTTTTCAACACAACCTCACTTTAAGCTGCTTTAACTTTCTTGATTACATTTTGTACTTTTATTAATTTTTTTATCTGTGCCCAGAATTTGCGATGCGTCATATTTCCTTAAAGATTGTTGTTTGTCAGGCATGTAAACCCAAATTTCTACAAAACTCTTGCTTGTAAAATCAATTCGCAAACTGGTCTCATCTCACGCATGTTAAAAGTTACAGTAAATATTTGTGTAGCGTTTGATTGATAACATATTTGATTCGACGGGATTCAGTTTACCATAATTGTGTTTGCCTTGCCTCACTTCCTAACGCAAATATTCCTTAAATTGAAATACGAATGGTAAAAGCAAAATGATATACGATTTTGAATTCACATCCTGTATATCATGTGCTTTCTTATTTTTTAAGTTATAAAAAATATTTGTTGACATTTTTTAACAAAACTTCATAAGCGTGTAATTCTAGTGGTGGCATGTACCATAACTTTTTTTTTTGTAATAAAATGGTTATTATAATATTAGTGTGTCATCAAAGGATAACTACATGTCGTAGGTTCGTTTACAGTAAAAAAATCTTTTACCGTGGGTTTCTAAGATTGTTTTATTTCGTCAAAGATAATGACAGTGATGACGATATGTTTTATAAAGATACTAGCGGACCCGACAGACGTTGTCCTGTCTACACGTCTTTAATTTGAATAAATTAATATGAAGTTAATATTTGATGAAAATTGTGAATCTAAACCATTCCCAGATCCCCTTGAACACACACAAAAAATTTCATCAAAATCGGTCCAGTCCTTTGAGAGAAGTTCAGTGACATACACACTCACAGAAGAATTATATATATAAAGATTTAGATCTTAGAAACTATCAGAGTTTTTTTTTTTTTTTTTTTACATCAAAGTGGCTTGTTATATTATGATACAGATTATTTTTATACCAATGTTATTAAGATATGAATTTTTATTCGTTGTGTTATACCGCGTATAAAACGGTCTTTCAATTAGAAACACCAGCGAAGCGAGAAATGAATCCACGTGGAAATGTAAAGGTGAATTATTGCAGCACTTTGTCTTTTTCATCGTCAATCCACGCTCAGGCGTAAAGGGTTTATTGCCGACTTTCCACATCGAATTTATTTTGTTTTTAATAAACCACAGTAAAATCCTACTAATATAAATGCGAAAGTTTAGACTGATGGATGGATGTTTGTTAAAGGTATCTCCAGAACGGAGTTTGACGAAATGTGACACGGGTGTAGAATAAATATAGTGAAACAACATATAAGCTACTAATTAAGTTTTTTTACTCTTATTATTTAGCTTGTAACGAAATAAAAAATCTTTATTAATATCATTTACTATAACTTAAGTTAAAGTGACCCAGTATGTCATATCCCAACTTAAGTACACTCTAATATGAGGTATATAAAATCACAATATGCGAATTTATCTACGTAATTAAACCAATAACATTACAAGCTAATGAAAAACGTGAAGCCTGCAGACTTAGTAAACATTGGAAGGTACTTACAATGCAATCAACAGGCTTATTGGCGGAAAGCCAACTTCGACGTAATCAGAGCATCGTCTCGATGTAGCTTAGCGATATTTTATTAAAAGAAAAAGGACGTGTGCTTAAAGAAAACAACTAACTATTGAATTCTAAGATCAAAATCTCTGTATAAAACATATCGTCATCCCTGTCATTATCTTTGACAAAACAGAGATAACAATATAATTTAAACGGGGTTATTGGTCTCGGAAACTATTAAAAAGAAACGCAAAATAAAAATACAGGTTGCCAATGTTCAAAAAATATATTAAAATAATTTAATACTGTTTCCAGAAATAAATAAAAAATTCTGCAATAATGTTCTTCATTCCACTTCATAA
Organism: Papilio xuthus; assembly: GCF_000836235.2. Classification (NCBI taxonomy): domain Eukaryota; kingdom Metazoa; phylum Arthropoda; class Insecta; order Lepidoptera; family Papilionidae; genus Papilio; species Papilio xuthus. The sequence continues at coordinate 833,006 of NW_013529520.1, read as the reverse complement.
TTCCCAATCAAATAAAAGAAATTCTGTAAGTCCTCTATTTCCTTCGCGGATAATTTAACTTTGAATCAAACGTTACTGAGGAATATGCGATTGACAGATCTTCAATCTGTAGACGTCGACTGATTGCTTGCGGAGATTGATCAAGCGACAGACTCACGTTCCCATATGTTCTGACAGATGTAAACTTCCATATTTCAATTATTACAACCCCGACAAACTAATGAATTCTCAACTAAACTGTTCATCTTACCCATACACTTAATACTTAATATTATAAATGCGAATGTTTACATGGATGGATGTTTGTTTGAAGGTATTTCCGGAATGGCTGCATAGATATCGCTGAAATTTTGCATACATATAGAACATAGTGAAGAACATAATAGGAGGAAGAACACACAGGCTACTAATTACGTTTTCTTAATCCATGCGGAGAGAGTCGCGGGCGATCGCTGGTATAGATATAAAATATCGCAGTATTGTGGACGTAGCACACAAATATTCGCGTCAAACGCCTTAATATCGTCTAGGTCATTTATGTCAAAATGATTATCAGATTTTTGATGTATTGCACTGCATGAATATTAATACAGGTTTTGTCATTTAGGTTACGATGGCGTTTATCCTAAATATTCGTTGTAGACCCCCGGTCAGGTGGCAGCAAGTTATTTGACATAATAAATACATCAAACTTTCAACCAAATATTACAACACGAGGAAACTGGAAGACGTATTTGTGGTCTATTAAATTTCACAATATTATCTTTGAATACCGAGAAATCTACGTATAGTTCAAGTCAAGTTTAGCTGATAACCTTACGTTTAAACAGCTGATAGTAATAAATAAATTTTAAATATAGTACATAATGAGGTACATGGATGTTTTAGTCACTGATGTTGGGTTTTTGAATGTCTGGGAATCGTTTCTCTTTAATAAATTATTAACTTATTCCTACGGAAAATCGGCACAGTCTGAACTACTTCTCCATACATCTCTATTAGCCTCTAGATTGATCTAGACCAATTTATCTTTAAAAATAAAGGCAAGAATTAAAAAGACATCACGATATGAAGCCATACTTATTACTATCTATATTAGAATAGGTTTAAGATATCTTAAATGGTGTTCTAAAAACAGATTTTGAACAGAAACATAAATCATACGTGCCATAATTGTTTAAATATAGAACCAAAGAAAATTACGCTTACAATCTTACATTAATATAAAAGAGCCCTTATTTATTATCCTAGAATAATTTCCATGATTATTACACGAAAGTCATGAAATATTAACGTAATTTATACGTTTATGTCACATGTCACAATGTAATGCTTCGGAACGAACTCTCGGATTGTATTACAATTTCATATGCCCCCCCCTCCCCGCCAAAAAACCCCCGCGCGCCCACCCACCCACCCCCCTCCCCACCAAAAACCCCCGAACGCCCTCTCCCGGAGTTATCTGTGTAACATTAACTATACGATACACACTGACAAAAAACTTCGTGAACAATGTAAACACTTTTTTTTTAGAAAATTTACATACATTTTTTTCATTTTACTAACGTCAGAAATATATTATTATTTAAACTTATTTAACTACTTGTAAGTTTACTTGATACGATGTTTGAATTTTTATTATATTAAGGCATTGTCGACTAATTACGGTAGGTACATGAGACTTACAATTATGAGTGACAGTTTTGTGCCACCCTTACCACGGTAAAGAATTTCCTCTGAAACTACGGGCGTTAAAAAAAAACGCGAGGAATGGCAATATGTTTGTAGTTGTTTCCGGAGATACATTCAAACAAACATTCATCCATCTATCTAAACATTCGTATTTTTAATATTAGTAAGAATAAAATGATACATAATACGCGACAACCTTGAAATCAGTGTGTATCGGATTATTTGTGTCAAGACGCTCATTATTGTCGCTGGCGGAATCAAAGCGCGAACACACGCGGCCCCGGGGGAGCGTACAGACGATGCACTACATTCTACTCGCCTGTAAGTAAACAACACACTTCATATAATGTTACTACAACGTGTTACTATTAACTTACTAATAGTGTTAGAAACAATTGGTGTCTAGTAAATACTTGAAACGTTCAGCTAATGATGCCGATGTTATTTGGGCGAGCTAACGGGCCCAATACTATCCCACATTGCTTACAGTTTTGTTGTACTCTTTAGTAGACAGACAGACAGACAGACAGACAGACAGACAGACAGTAATTTTAATTTATTTCTAGATATTTTATTTGTAGTTAAAATTTCATTCTCGATTTGTTAGAATTCGAGATTTTATTTCGTTATAATTTGTTTGTATCGTAACGCCATCTATTACAAAATTGTGACACTAATAACATATGTATTATAACTCATTAATAATCTTTTCAATAAATGATATATTTTTAGTGTAATCACTTCTTTTTAGTATTTCCAGTGGTGTTACAAGTTGTGAACAGTGCACCGGGTTCATGTCCTCCGACACTGTCAGTGGACGTATGTGAAGCAGCGTGCGGACCCGGACTGGCCTGTGAGGCCTCCAAAATGTGCTGTCCCACAGCGTGCGGTGGAGCTATGTGTGTTGATCCTATGACGCAACGGCACTTCATCACTCTAGGTAGGTCATCATCAAACATCATCATCAGTCCACAGTTTTACGTAGCTATTCCGAGGTATGTGGTACTACATTCCTTTATATAGTACAAGCTTCTTTCTGTAAAAATGACAATACTTCCATACATAGCCTATGTCCTTTCTCAGGCTCTAAACTATTTGTGTACCAAATTTCATTATAATCGGTTTGGTGGTTTTTGCGTGAACGAAGGACAGACAGACAGTGTTACTTTCCCATTTAAAATATTAGTTAGATTTTTGTGGTTGCGTGTATTTGAAATATTACCAAAAATTATTCTGACATTGTTATCTACAAGCTTATTTGTCCTCTTTAGTTTCAAAAAACAGCTGAATTAACCCTTATTTTAATATCATAACAGTAATCTCTCACATATCTTCTTGTTTGTTTACTAGAAGCGATTTTTTATTTGTTTGTGCCCAAAAATCTAGAAAAACAAGATAAAACTGTTTATTATATTTGACATTGATATTGTATTGACTGGATTCAGCTAAATATTAATAATCGTTTTCAGTAAAGAAAGGCCGATGTCCGGAGTATCCTCGAGGTCCGTGGGTATGCAGCCACACTTGCACCAGTGATTCTGACTGTCCGCGAGCTCTCAAGTGCTGTCCGAACAGATGTGGCGCCCTCACATGTCAGAAGCCAGACCCTGATGAACCTACTGATGTTGAAGGCAGATAGTTTAATAGCAAGTTAAAGAAAGACTGGTCAATATTAAAATGAAATCAAATAAAATGTGTTAAAAAATCTTTCCTTATGTAAGTTGCACAAATCGTATATATCGATACTTGTGCTTTTATAACTAGGTCCATACAATACTAGTAAGTTTAGCTATTTTTAATTCCAACATACAGCGTGTCCCAAAATTCAACGATAAACCGATACTAGCGTATATCGGTGTAGGGTATCATATTCTAAGAAAAGTTACAAAAGTTAATGTAACTTTTAAACAAGAGGAGTTGGATTTTTTTAATATTTTTCCCCATGTAGTTATCGATCTGGCTATGCACCAGTACCGGTTTATCGTTGAATTTTGGAACACGCTGTATACCATAATAATATATATTTCTTCACATTCATTTGATTCTCATTATACTACTAATACAATCTTGGGAGTTCACGCTAGCTTACTGGTTGCGTCCTTTAAGCTATAAAATAAAATTGTTAGCTGCACATTGCCTCGTTAAGCGAGCTATTATTCAATTACGTTCGAACGCTGCCGATAATGGATCGTAGCTACCTGTAAACTACGTGAATTTAATAATGCATAGAAGTTGTAAGGTAACGAACGGACGCTTTAAATTTTATGAGGTGAGTATAAATCGTATGCAATAAATAGCAAAAAGTAATAGTACATATCTTTATATATATAATTCTTCTGTGGGTGTGTATGTCACTGAACTTCTCTCAAACGACTGGACCGATTTTGATGAAATTTTTTGTGTGTGTTCAAGGGGATCTGGGAATGGTTTAGATTCACAATTTTCATCAAATATTAACTTCATATTAATTTATTCAAATTAAAGACGTGTAAACAGGACAACGTCTGTCGGGTCCGCTAGTATTATCAAATATTTTTGTTTTTGTATAAACGACATGTTTTTTCTTCTAAGCTCTTTATTGTATAATATAAAAGATCAATAGATCTTATTAAATATTTATGATACAAGCAAATATGCTTGTATCATAAATATTTGTATATGTTTGTTCCCTGGCCTTATTTACAGACGTTTCACATTTTTTTAAACAAAGACCCCCTCCCCACCACACATTGACGCCACCCCGTCGTCGCCCCACTGTTGCCGTTTGGGGCATACTTTCCGCCGGGCTTTTGAGCTTCATCGCTTTGCTACCGGCTTGGGGAAAATTAAATTTTTACTTTAAGCGTTGACCTGGATTCAATAATGTGATTATTTTTGGAATTCCGATACGTTAATATTGGTAACCACAAATATGACAAGGTTATTATAGTACATTTTAATATTACATTGATTTTAATATTGAATATTTAAACCAAAGATGCTTACTATAGTAAGTCAAATGGGCTTAGATTTTGTTCAGACGAAACCTAGTCAATGTAAAATATTATTATTATTCTCCTGAGACAAAATAATTGAAGGTCATCCTATTTTATGAATATCATAGGATCCTTTCCTAAGAACATGATTAATTTATAATTACAATACACGATCATAAAGACAGAATTTAATTATTTCACGTCGACAATTATCCAGGCGTTGCAGACGATTTATTAAGATAGCTTAATAAAGCGCGGGTGATTAAGTAAAACGCTCTACTTTAACTATGAAATGCAACATATGACGATTTTCAAGGACATTTTAAAAATATTATTTACAATCTCCATATCATATATATTGCGACAATTATCGTAAAAATTATGGACTGTTTAATTTTATAAATTAAGTTCAATTTTATACCAAATACTCAGATCTGCTGCCCTTTGGTGATGTGAAAAAAATAAAACTACTAAGCCAACGCAATCAAAAGATGCAATTGTTTATGTCGCAAATTTACATAAATTTTCGACACTCATAAGGGAATCTGTCTAGTTAGTCTGTAACTTAATTTTTAAGATGTTTATCTTCAATGAGGCGTTTAATTCACAGCTTTCACCGTCCGCTTGATCGAAAGCATCTTGACCTAGATTAAAATCAGATCCACGTGTGAAGTGAGAACTAATTTACTTCCAGCTTGGGTTACAGGGTAGACAATGACAGTAGACAAACATCAATCGACAATTATTCAGGCGAATCTATAAAACCACTTGACTATTATTAAAAATGTAATTAACAAAGTACCAACCACAGCAAATACGCCAACTTCGTATTAGAAATTTGAAGCAGTTCAAAAAACGTGGTAAAATATAAACAAAAAGAAAAAGACAGTTTGATTCATATAATTTAAATCTATTTATAAATATTTTAACAGATGCTTGATCTACTGATTTATCTATACTGTTGAGATTTTACATTAGTGATGAATAATGGATGCTTTTCTCAACGTCCATTAATATTAATTGGATATTCTAAAGAAGACCGCCAATTTGATTTTTAAAGTAAATCGTTCGCGTTTTAATATTCCAATTTTTTTTAATATGGTAGTAAAAAGCTAATAGGGTATAATTACTCTTTGACTAGAGTATACTTACTCTTTGGTTAATACCCTGATTGTCATTCTCGTAGAACGATAAAAATATGAACGTAAAAACATTTACGTATTTTAATTATCTTTTATAAACTATTGTTTTCTTTTTCGCTTTACTTCTTCAGAGATAAGAAACCTTATATCACTACAGATTGCAGAAGATTTTCGTTTGATAGAAACCATTCCTTAAAGTGAATTATATATAATTTCTGTTTAGTACAACGTAATAAATTACACTTCAAAAATGTTTTTAGTTTTAAGATTTATTCAGAAAAATATTTTTGATACCATGGATGAGAAACAAAAGCTTGAGCCGCTTTCCTCACCACTCCTCAGATGACCTCATGATAACGCAGGAAACTGAGTAGGGTTACGATGGATCGCAGTAGAAAGTCATAGGGAGGCCAATATCCAATAGACTGACACATGCTAATGATGATGATGATGATATTTATGATATAATTTATGTCGCTAGAGGCACGTTAGGAAAGGAGGGCATCTTGCAGGTAAGGGCGCCACATCTATTAACGCAGCACTTGAGCGCGCGCGGACAGTCTGCGTCAGTCGTGCACGTGTGGCTACAAGACCACGTGCCTCGCGGCTGCTCCGGACATTTTCCTTCCTTTACTGTAACAAACAATACTTCATTTAACAAATTCAATACTACTTAGTAGCTTAAAATCGTGTTAATGGCACTCAACGTGTTACAATCTATATTAATATTATAAAGCGGAAGAGTTTGTTTGGTTAAACGCGCTAATCTCAGGAACTATTGGTCCGATTTGAAAAATTCTTTTTTTTTGCATAGTCCATTTATAGAGGAAGGCTTTAGGCTATAACATTACGCTGCTACCAATAGTTGTTTTATCATAAATTCCTCAAGCCCTTTAGCCTAAAGGCGGTCAAAATTAAATAAAATTTATAAGCCCTTCAAATTTATTATAGGTTGGTGGTTCTGAATAATAAGAACACATAGATCTTTCCCATTGCTTCCTCTATCTTACGTCTCCGAGGGCTGTTTTGTATTTTATTTTTCTCTAAACCTAGTTTCTCATTTTTGGATGTCACCGGTCGGGATCAGACAATTACTCTCGCTTAAAGAGATTTCTTCCTCATACATGATAAGACTGTACATATATTTCTATGATGTATTATTAAATATAAACTGATCGTTGATTGAATAGGTAATTCGCTGTTAATCTACTTGTCTTAATCATGTGTTAAGAATTACCGTAATTAACGAAGTGTCGTTTAGTCATTGGGTCTACACAGATGGAGCCACCGCATTCAGTGGGGCAGCAAAGTTGTGTTGGCTCACAGGGTCGCTGCGGCCCGCATGCAGCGTCGCACACCGCGACAGGCAATGTGGGCGGACACGAGCCGTCCATACATTGCACAGACGCTACCAAAACTGGAAGATAATATAAAATGTGGTATCCAAATAACCAAGAGATGTCGCACTAACGCCCTAAAAGTCCACCATTATAATAAGAAGATGTTATGTAAAACTAGTAAGTGAAAGCTAAGGGTTTTCACTTATATAAAACATGTATGAAAAAACTGAGAAAAAAAGTGCTTGGAGGTTATAATAAAATTTAAAAAAAACTCACAAATTATTAGATAAATCCGGAGCATATTGGCGCGCACTGTTTATAAATCAATATTTCTCTGCCAATAGATAATGTATTCCGCGTATTTATACGCGGAAATATAGAAATCTCTAATCGCCAAAGGGTCAAAACTATGAATACATTTTAATAACATTGCCAGATCAATGTTGTGTAAACAACACGTACGTGTATGTTCTTAGTAGGAAAATATGTTCTGGGAATTTTAAACTATTAGAATTTTACAATAAAATAATGTACAGTCAGCTACATAAATATGTGTACATTTACAATGCTTCACAAACTTGTATACGTTTTCAAATTTGAATACTTGTTATTGGCGAAGACACGCTTACGTATTTTAGAAACCGAAGGCATGGAGTAGTTCCTGAAGTTCTATAAATGTTTTCATATTTATGCAGCTGACTGTACAAATCGTCTACAGCAGTTTCTTTTAGAATAACCTAAAAATGGTCTTCACAGCCATTTGTTTATGATAATGGTATTGTACTTACCGTAATATCACATTTTCCGAATCATATTAATGAGTTATTTACAAACACCTCGACGACCACGAACCATGAGTATGCGTAAGTGTACGTAATTACTACTAAATACCACAAATCTGAAAATTATATTCAGTGCCACGTGCTACGGAATCGCGCATAACCAACTTATAAACAGATGTGGAGGTAACATTTTGGTATTTAAATATCGTTAATCTGTATTTAAAACATCGCTAAGTAGTGCTTCTATACGAACACTATTGATATATATTTTTTAAAGATAATAAGAGTAAAGCAGTGGAATGGAGCATTGTCAGAAATTTGATTTCATTTGACTGCTTGTCGCTGTAGCTCGCGATTCCGCGCGGAATTAAAAAAAATACTTAATTAGTCTTACTAATACTATAAATGCGAATGCCTAGATGGATGGATGTTTGTTTGAAGGTATCTTCGGGACGGCCGAACATATATCGCAGAAATTTGGAATTTGGGGAAAAAACACTACTTACTATAATACTATAAATTGGTTACTAATGTTTTTTTTAATTCTGCGCGGACGGAGTCGCGGGCGACAGCTAACCTATACGTTCTTCCAGGCTGTGTTCTACATCTATGCCAAATTTCTGCGAAATCCATGCAGCCATTCTGGAGATAACTTCTAACAAACATTCACCCATCCATCGATACATCCAAACATTTGCTTTTATAATATTAGATTCGTACTGATTTCTAATATTTTACTGTGTACGATATTGATTTTATAAAGGTTCATACTCGTAATATTTTGAGAATTTCGCAGAGTATTTAAAAATGGATCTGTCAAAAAGAACGCTGACGGGCTGGTTGCATTTACGTATAAAAGAATTTTTAATTTTCTTCTTTATCAAATCACGATTTCATATGTATTATAACTAAATATTTTTAAGCATTTAAAAATGTATTTATCTTTCATTTTTCATTCTTTCAAAGGATTTTTCAAGAAAAAGTCAATAATTAAAAGATGTTTTTATTCAAAGAAAAATGCATATACTTTTCAAATCTTTACATACATGTATATAATTGCATAATTAATCTATAAAAATAAAAAAAAATGAATAATTAAACAGTTGTAAATTTTTGACAAACATTCTCAAAACTGAAAAGTATTTCTTAAAACATTATATCGTAGGTAAAAAATTACAAATATCTATTATTTTTCTTTTAAAATTCAATTAATAACGCAATTTTACAATACACATTTTTAAATCATTGCGATTAAAATTTTGTAAAATATGTAATTTACAATTATTTAATATTTAATTTACAAAATATTTAATTATTCTATTAAAAGTTACTGATTTGATTCAACAGTAATTCCATTCACACGTAAATAATCATCAAGCCATTTTTCCATGACAGGCAAGTTCTGAGCTGACCATTGGGATTCTTCTTTGATGTTTTTAATGGACTTTTCGACGATATGCTCCGCCGGACCGAACTCACCTTTATGTGCTGTGTGCAAACTTCTCACTAATTCTAGACCTGATTCTGTTGTAAAGTGTGACGTCGCAGTTGATATCAAATGTGACCACAGATTAGATTTAGTATTATATCTGAAAACGAAAGTATTAAAATAAAAAATGGGACAAAATGTTACGTAATACACGAAAAGCGAACAACTAATGGCAGAGCTATCGACGAACCAAAAAAAAGATGAATTTAGACTCTCCTAATTTTTGAAGTCATTTAAAAAATAAATAAAGAGAATAATGAAATTAAAACGTCAAGAATTGAAAAATGATTGACAGAATTCGTAAATTATTTAATTATTTATGCAAATAAATTGTTTAAATTTATGTTTATTTTACTAGCTGTCGCCCGCGACTCCGTGCGTGCGGGATTAAAAATAGATGTTGTCCGATTCTCAGAGCTACTCAATATGCTCACAAAATTTCTTGAGAATCGGTGACGCCGTTTCCGAGGAGTATGGGAACGAACATTGTGACACGAGAATTTTATATATATTTTATGATTCCAAAAGTTAATGACCTTTATGTAACTAGGACCAATTTTTAGCCGTAATAACAAAGCAGCTAATGTTCCTTAAATTTCAGTAAAAGTTTTACAAATGTGTCAACTAACCTCTCCCTTATGACGTCCCAATGATCACTTATAAATAGCAACAGCGTGGTATAAGCTTGAGGTGAATTAGCAAACATATTGTTGATAAGGAACAGATCCATTTCAGTAAAATTACCATTCCCTTCTAAAAGAGTTATATTTAAAAGCCTCATTATCTTTGTCTTGTCTCTCAAACATCCTGCCAATGTTTTTAAAAGGTATGTTCTCTCGCTTTGTTTTCGAGAATGAGGGAAGTTGATAACTCTTTGTAGTCCAAACTCCCATTCCTCTTGTGTCCCCCAACGGAACACGGGACAGAAATATCTATCAGATACTCTGAAATAAATACAGCTATTTTATCAACTGTTTTTTCATCAACTGTTATGTTAACGGTTTCTCTTTTAAAAACTGCTATTAATTCAATCGAAGTGTATACTTACGGATTGCCTTCATCAGGATTCGGTGCATTCATCCACTTTCTGTATTGTTCTTGCGCTTCTTGTATGCAAGGCTCGTACCCTGCCTGACAGAGGAATGTCTTTAAGTGGGCCCTCAAATTCTTTTGAGAGTTCTTCAATTCTTCAGCTTCTTTTTTCTTTTCCAATTCTTCGTACATCGGACGCAGTAGACTTATGATGTAAGCCTGGACAAAGGACACAAATACAATAATTATAATTTATGGGTTCTCCATCTGTGTATTTTTTACATTGAAAATGAAACCAGACTTAACAATCACAACAACTTTATCCACGGCAATACGCCAGAGGGGTAAGCAGAGACCATGGATCTCTATTTGTCGCCCCCTTGTCACACCTCTCGCAACAATGGCACTTACATTAAATTTGTCTCGTATATCCCAAACGTGTCTAGCAATGTGATCGATCATTGTGAACACAGGGTCCCACACAATGTGATGTTTCTCTCTCTTCAAGAACAGCGTCATGTTGAGAGCGGTGGCGAAGGAGAGTTCTCCGGCGAAGGCGAGGTTCCAAGCATCATGGAGGACCTTGGCCCGGCTGAGCGGTGCCAACAACTCCCGCTTGTCGTGCTGAAGGGAATTCGAGATGAGGTACCAATTGTGCTGATCGTAATTAACCGGACATGGAGCTGAAAAATCAAATTTATTAGAAACTAGCTGTCGCCCTCGACTTCGTCTTCGCGGAATTAAAAAAAAGCCAAGTAGACTTTGTGGTTTTTCAAATTAAGTTCTACGTCTAAGCCAAATTTCATTGAGATTCGTTAAGCCGTTCCTGAGATAGCTACAAACAAACATCCATCCATCTAAACATTCACATTTATAATATTAGAAGAAGAATAAATAATATTGAAAATAATTCAAGACTGTGTGTAACTTACCAATTTCTTCAGGATTTACTACTAAAAAGATATCGTCATTTGGCGCGTGTTCTATTTCATCTTGGGGTCCTCTCATCCAAGTCAGCAGATTGGGGAAGTAGTAATTCTCGTCTCCGCGAGACACAATCAGGGGGATCCACCACAGCATCTGCTCCGCGTCCGGCACGTCGTGAGGACGCTCGCGTAGGTACAATTTCTATAAAATATAAGTATTGAATAGAGGTTAACGTTTGCACAACTATCTGGTAAATATGACCAAATAGTTATCATATAAATAGTTTTTACACCAAAAATAGAGTTATGTACTGTTTAGTAACACACGTGTTTTAACCCTTTGGTCGCCACCGATTGATATAGCCGTCAACATCATCATCATCAACCTGCCCTTATCCCTATCGAAGGTCGGCACACTCCTCCATACATCTCTATCAACTGTCATATCCTCTTTCACACAGTCATTCCATACTTTTATTGATATAGCCGTCAACGTGGTTATAAAAGTGTATAGTGTAAGTTAAGCGTAACCTTTAAAGTCTGCTGTGTCCTCACTTTTTCCAGGTTAAACCCTCAGGTTTGTTAATTGTAAAACAGACTAGTTGAAAAGTAACTTTTTGAAAATTATAATATTATTTACATATATTGAAGTTGTTTAAATTTAAAACCATAATTAAATACCTGTTTTACAATAGCAGTACGATTATTGTAAAATCTTTTAACTGTAAGAAGAGGTAGTCTGTCCTTTTCGATCCAGCTCTGGGCAATAGTTTTTACATCAATCTGGTGCTCTCTGGTGGAGATTGCGTATTCCGCGTTGAGGCAGTGCCAGAGAAAGTCGCTATCAAATGTTTTATATGCCCTGGAAATAATCTTTTAATATAAATTTCAATCTACCCTCAAAATCTAAAAATCCCACAAAGGCCAAAACTAATAAAAATTCAAAAGCAATCACATATTTCCAAAAGAAACTACAAAGTTTCATCCTTTTACAATGTAGTTTGCAAGGAAACTAACGAAAACTTGACTTTGAAAGTTGAAACTTTCTTATTTAATCCTCTTTTCCTTTACCTCGAGTTTATATTAAATTTGCAAAATTTGTGAAGGTTTACTTTGGTAGTGATTGACTTCAGATGCATGCCCAAAAGCTGTTTAAATAAGAAAAACTCCCCTAACTTTAACTATATTATTTATAGATAATATTAGAGCGTCGGTGGCTCAGGGGTCCAGCACTTGACTTGTAATCTGCAGGTCCTGGGTTAGAATCCCGCCATTTACCAATGTATTATTCGATTTTCGATTTACATATGTACATTTACCCGATTACGGTGAAGGAAAACATCGTGATGCTGCACATATCTGAGAAGTAATTCAAAGATATGTGTGAAGTCAACCCGCACTTGGCCAGCGTGGTTGACTATAGCCTAATCACCCCCCTAACTAGGTAGGCTCCGAGCCCCTCGGTGGGGACGTATAGTGAGCTGATGATGAATGTAAGAACTATATTATTTCTCTTCCATTTTCATCAGCAGGACATAGAGACATAACTTATTATAACAATGAAACTAAGAAAGTCTTCAAAATAAACTGTTCTCATTGACAAAACATTTATTTTTTCGTCTTTTATTTCAAGAACTTTTCCTGGATATGATATAAACAAAAAATTCAAAATGTATTCGTAACATATGTATTAATATTCACCTCTCATTCAGGAACTTCCTGACTCCACTCCTGAACACATTCTCACCAAGCGTGTAATTGAACATGCGGAAGAGCAACTCTATCTTGGTGCTCATCGTCTCCTGCTTCATGCCTGTTATCCTGGAGTGTGGATAGCGTTTGCTATATTCATAGTACAAGGAATAAAGCACAGTCATGGGCCATTTGCCGTCCATCTCACAACCACCATTTATCTGAAAAACAAAATGGCTGTTAAAAGGTTAACAAGGTTATTTAACCTATTATTCTAAATCAACGTTTACGTTTAATAACGCGAAAGCATAAGACATGATGTCTTAGTATGGGTTTCTGACATCAAAATCCCAGTCTTTCATCTTTGACAGACAGAAACTATATTATGTTTTAAACGGACGGGTTTCAGAAGCTCACGGTTAATGTGCGAATCATAAGAGGTTCGTTCGGAGTCTTTTTGAAGGATTTTACTTAGCTGTTTAAGTGAGTAAAGTTTAACAACGCGCACGTATAAACTCGTTTCATTGTTCGTTGTTTGTATAAATATCTCTAAAAATAACCTATACATTTTACTCCATTTTTTAAGTAAATATTACTATAATGGATAAATGTGTCAATTTTCTATATGTTCTTTGTGAACGATATAAAAATAAGTGGACTATTGACGTGTATTTATTGTAACAAGAGCGTGTTGTGAGCGACTGTACACTCGGTATTGGTACAGTGAAGAGAAAAAGTCTCGCTGATTGATCACGTACTTCAGTTATCGGACGTATACTCCGAGCACAACGAAGATAAAACAAAGCCTTATGTTATCACAACTCAAACGAAAATTTATTGTCATCTCGTTATTGTTCGATGCAATATTTTAGTACTAGCTTTTCCTACTAAAATTGTGCTTCCAGATTGTCATTTATGAGCAAAAATGTTGAATGTGGATGGCTACAAAGGTAGAGGAAGACCAAAGAAAGTATGGAACGACTGTATGAGAGGATATGACAGTTGATAGAGATGTATGGAGGAGTAGTACATACTGTGCCGACCCTCAATAGGAATAAGGGCAGTTTGATGGATGGATGGAGATTGTCATTTGTTTTGAAGTAGACTTTTACTCTATAAGATGACATCTGATGTAAGGACTTTCTTATTAGAAATGTTACATCTTAAGACGTTTATACCTCTTCATCCGACATCAAAGGCAACCTAAATTCAATCGGTATTCTGCCACCAACGAATAAATCATCATTGAATCTTTTTTAAAACCGGTTCTCACCTCTACCATAGTCATTGTAATCTATCTATTTATATAAAATCAATTGCTGTTCGTTAGTTTCGCTAAAACTCGCGAACGGCTGAACGGATTTATCTTATCTTGGTCTTGAAATGTTCGTGTATAGGGAATCTTTAAAAGGTGAGAAAAAATCGAATAATTGCCGGAAAAACCCTTAAAACAGCCCTTCTCTTTCCTATATAAACGGCTGAATGGATCTCGCTGAAACTTGGCATACATGTAGAACATAGTCTGGAAGAACACATAGGCTAATTATTATGTTTTTCTTTAATAACGCGCGGACGGAGTTGCGGGCGACAGCTAGTCATAAATAAAATATAGGAAACGTACCATAAAAGCAGCTTCGACAGCTAAATATCCAACAAGGGCCTTATTGATGTGAGCATCAGACCACCAGGCGGGGGTCACCAGCCCGCCCAGCCACTGGTGCATCACCTCCTGTGCGAGCTGGATGTAGCCCTCGTTGTTCAGATCACTCTCCCTATACAACATATTGTAAAATCATCTCTAACTAAATATGATAAGGTACAAAATAGAAAAACTTCTTCTCTTAATAGTTTTTGAATAAATAAAATAGTGAGCGTTTTTTAAAGGTGAATATACAGTGAAGTATTTTCTCGAGCATTTGTATGTAATGTAATGTTCTTACGAATGTTAAAATACAAGTAAAAGTACATATCATGGAGCGGCTCCTTGTTCTGTTACAAGTAAATGCCCTAATACTTCACATACAGAGCACCCGAGGTCATTTAAGCGATTTATTTTGCCCTTTACACTTATCATTAGACCTTGAACTTTGTAGTCTACAAATTAGAATGTAAATTACATCAAAGTTACTTACTTGAACACGATAAGGCCCCAATTATCAGCTGGTTTCACGCCTTGATAGTTGGGTAATGCGACGATGTCCAATTTGGATATCGGCAAAGCCGGCCAATCGTATCTAGTAATTACGTTCATTATGTAGTTTATTTTGAACAGAGCTTCGTTCAAAACTTCCATATATCCCTCGCGACCCCAGAACTGTATAGCTGGAATGAAAAACTGTTTTTTATAATTTCTTTTTTTTTATCTATAATACATAGAACTGTGGACTGTGGACGTCCATAATAGGGCATCCAATTATAAAACTATTTTAGATCTAGTTTTTGGCCTCAGTAGAGGCAGCAAACTAAGGCTTAGTAACACACGACTTAAGTTTATTTAAATTTTTTCATAAACAAGTAATTTCATCTACGTAGTAAATATTAATCACTAAAAACAATTTAATTTGACTTTGAAATGAATATTAAAAAGTGTCTGATATTAAACTCACTAATATTGGATGAACCGTCGTCAAAATTAGTGAAATTGCAAAGCTTATCGATATCAGCAATTACAAGACCGAGTGTAAAAGTAGACATCGGCGGCGAACGCTTGAAGAAAACACGCACAGCATCCGGCTCTCCCGTGCTACAACATACAACAATTAGGTAAATCATTTTATAAGGTGTTCCCGATTTAACGAAAAATTCCTGTAATAGTTATTCAAAAATTCCCTTATCATTAGTTTCCTGCACTAAAATATCTGCATAAAATATATCATCATCCCTGTCATTATCTTCGAAAAAGACAAAGATAACAAGATATTTCTGATACTCGTCAGAATACTCAATAGCAACTAACATATTTTCTATTCTGTCAGTCTCCATGTTGCTGAGAGCCACCATGTTCCAGGGTCGGACCACGCTGACATCGAATGGCGCTTTGAACTCTGGTTCATCGAAGCAGGGAAACACGCGCCGTGCGTTATTAGGTCGCAGCTGTGTTGCAACCACCGTTCTATAATACCAAAAAGACAGATTATTTATTTTATTAATTATTTATTTTATTATTTTTAGTTTGGTTTAGTTTTAGTATATAGTTTATAGTATTATTTTGGTAGTTTAATTAATTAGTAATTTAATTACTTATTTTAATATTAATGAATACTTACTTCGTAATATTTTTTTTTTAAAGACAGATAATTTATTATTTTAATTAAATATTCTAGATTAAGTAACAGCAGTAACAACAAGATACCGAATTCTACTGTTTGAGCATGAGGTAAAAAAACTAGAAGAAACCTTCTAACAGACATCCATCCATACATTTGCGTTTATATTATATTAGTAAGATTACATCTTACTCATATTATACATGCAAAAGTTTAAATGCATGGATGGATGGATGGATGTTTCTTTAATAGTATCTCTATGAAATTTGCCATATATACATATAGAACATAGTTTGTAAGAACACATAGGCTACTAATTATGTTTTTTTATTTCCGCACGGACGGAGTCGCAGCCGAGAATTATAATACCTTTATTTTATCTACAGCTACTTGTACGTAGTAACAAGTTTCTGTTCCAAAAATAAAAACAGCATATGATCATTCATTCATTCATCACATATCATTACAAGGAAACAATCTATGCCGCGTAGCAAAGAACTGTATCGCAGTTACCCTATTCATCAGCAACTACTCTACCGCCTTTTAAAATACAACTAGCGCCATCCAGTATTTAATAGCAACATTACAGTTTCGCTACTTTAGAAATAAAATATGAAAAGGGATATTTTACAGTGCATCGAAAATAGAAACTTTGTAATTACTACGTTAAAACTTAAATATTACATGTATTTTTATTAAATAGAAATATTTAGATACTCATTTTAAACAGAAATTACTTATTTACGGTGAATCTTTTGAATAAAGGAAAAGCTAACATATAATAGAATAACATCACATCAAATTTACCTTTCACGATCTTGCTCTGTCTTGTAAGTAGATTTAAAGAAACCCTCACTAGTTGTGGTTTCCATTTTTCCTTTAAATGTCATTTCAATAACTCCCTTTGTGTCTGTCGGAAGCATTCTCTCGACTTGGAACAATATCGTAGACTTTTTTGTGTCTGGGTCAATGTCCTTTATACGTAACTCGCGGAATTCCATACTAAAAAATATATTCCACTTAGTTTAAAAAGATTTACCGTATACATGATAATGAATTTTTGACATTCATAACCCTACTTTAAAACATGATTTGAGGAACGAATATGAAATAATTTTATATCAAAAATTGTAAATTCTTGTGTTATTTTCTTAATATTCCCAAATATCTTAACGAATATAATTATTTTTTATTATCACTGTCATTAAAACTAATTAATAGGTGTTCCAGTAAACACATAAATTCAGATAGAAATAATTTATGGTCTTTGTACTGTAATTGTGTTCAATTTCAGAGCGTCGGTGGCTTCGGGTTTAAACACTTGACTTGCAATCTACATCTCCTGAGTTCTAATCCCGCCATTTAACAACGTGTTTGTCGATTTTCGATTTACATTTATCCGACATTCTTGCGGTCACAGAATCGTGATGCAACCTGCACATGTCTAAGAAGATATTTAAAGATATGTATAAAGACCATCCCGCACTGGAATAGCGTGGTTAACAATGGCCTTATCACCCTTAACTTAGGGTAGGCCTCGAGCCCCAGAGTGAAGATGATTTATGTTCAACTACTTACGAGTCCTCAAGCCATATTTTAACCGTTGTATTCATGATTTCCACTTCAGGGGAGACGTGGAGTGTAATCTCATCAGTTTCCGACGCCCACGTCAAGTTGATGGCCACATAACCTTCGTACACCGCGTCTTCAATACGCGGCTCCAAGCTAAGATTGTAACCAGTAGGTAGTACACTCTTCTCGAGTCTAGTCTCCATAGCCAGACTGTGCGCATTGCTTAAGTCAATGCTTCTTGTCTTAATTATGTGTGGGGCGACCTTTAAGAAATTCAAAGATAAGTATGAAGTCAACCAAACCGCACTTGGTCAGCGTGGTTGACTATGACCTAATCAACCCTGACCCTATGGTGAGCTGATGATGATGACTTTGCTTCACTATCCTATTCATAAAATAATATTGATTATATCACTCTGGAATTATAATTAATTTTGCATATTTGCTTCTTTAAAGTACCAAAATAATGCCATCTAGTATACGCTTTATATAAATTGTATATCAAATTTCTCTCCAAAGGGGCCGAATTAGCCAATAAAATGTGTAGCACCGGTGTGATTGAATAACTGACCTCATCCGGCTGCGAGGTACTTGTTGTAAGCACGCATAGCGTGAGTATGTAAACACGCCACAACATGTTTCGAAACTGCCTTCAACTCTGTAACAAAGTATTGAATATTAAGCCATCTTTGTTGCGCGCTTTAGCACGGTAGCGCTTAATTAAATTTGAATATGGGAAGGATTTTAAAGGTTAAGGACTCAGGAACATCGCTAAGCGCGCTTTCCTCTATTCACAGTGGTGTTTGACGTATTTGGCGACCATCTGCGTAAACATAAATATTACAATATACAAATGTTCTCGTGGTGGAAACTCAGCATCTAAAGTACAATCTATAAAACCTAAAATATTACTTCCAGTCCAGTCCAGTGCAAAAAGGCTTCGCAACTAAATTCTAGCTGGCAACTATGAACTTTTAAAAAAAAAACAACAATTCGACTAATTTAAGACGATTTATGATTTAACTGATTCAGTGTAGTGCACTGTCATCTTTAAATGGACTGGCTTTAAGACGTAATATTTTGTGATATTTCATTATCGCCATTTTGGCGCTGATGGTAGGGGTTTGTAGCGGTGGTGTGAATTCGAACTAATAATATAAGTAGAATTTACTGTCAGGTAACACTGAAAAGCGCGTTCAAATCGGAACAAAGCAAAAGCTGTCATTTCCAAGCAATAGCCTATCCATTTATAGAAATCAGCGGTTCAGTAATTTTGTAGTACAAATAATCTTAAGATAATTTCTTCTCATATATTAATTGTTACACATAAAACACTTCGATGGTTTTACCTATTATTTTGAAAAACTAATAAGTTATTGGCTAAATCATTGAGAATATAAGTACAGATATTAAATAAAAATATTTCATGATGAATTCAGAATGTTATTCGCATTGCTATTTTAAAACCAGAAACCAGAAAAACCTATAATAAACCAGGAGTAGGTCAAAGAAAAACCAGAATTCCCAAATAATAGAACAAAGAAGGAGTCCATATTGAAATTTCTAGAGGAAATTAATATTAAATGTATACTTAAGAGCTGGTAAATGAATGTATCAATGCGGTGTACTTACTGGTTGAAGACAGGTCGGAATGGGCAATGTGCCAGTGGCGATGTTTGCTCGCGCCCGCTCAATTCTAGCCAATTGCCACCAGGATATAGCTCGTTTGCACTGACGACATGCAGTGATTGTCAACCAACCAGTTGTTGTAAAGTATCTAATATAATTTGCATTCATAGAATGTTAATTACATGAAGTACCATAGTTCCGATGCATTAACACCCTTCTATTATATTAAAAAGTTTGCACTCTCTTTTTCAGAAATTATATCATAGACTAAGAATTAATTTGACTATTAATTTATATGGCATTTTAAAAATCAGTACAACCAGAATTATTTCTGGTGCGTCAATACTAAAAACCGGCCAGGTGCGAGTCGAACTTGCGCGCTGAGTGTTCCGTACAAACCTATTATTAAATATCCTTTATAAGACGTTACTTCACACCAAATTTGAAGATTCTGAGTCCACGGGGAGTATCCTATTGGCTTTGATTAAGTTGCGAGTGTCGAAAATTTGCCGCAAAAACGGCTGTATCTTTTGATTACGTTGGCTTAGAAGTTTACTTGATACCTCCACGCGTTTCCGAGAAAAAGGCTCCTAGCACTATAATATTTACTTGCGAGGTACGGAACCCTAAAAATTAGTTACTTCAGGACTGTTGTTGCAAAATAAGAATGTCATCACGTCAATCTTTCCCTTCTGCTTGACTAACTTACATGGTCATAGGTTGTTTGATACTAAATAAGTTACTTAACCTTTATTGTAAATTTCTAATACTAAATCCACTCAAAGGAATTACCTGTCAGTATTAAACTCCTCTGAATGTGGATAGACTTAAACTATTTAAAATAATACTCTCTTTAACTTACAAAAATACCCGACTGATCGAAATGAAAAAACACTAGTTGGTATAGACCTTTATAGATATTTTGTAGACCCTTAAGCATATAAGGGGACGCTCGACGCCACGTAATTGGGTCTCCATATCCTCTAACGCGCAATACGAATCGCTTTTTACATTTTCTATTCTAAAATATTCGTATATCTATATTATGATCCTTTTTGCTTCTGCACACACCATAAATGTAGCTAAAATTATGTTACGTACATATTTAACTTACAAGCAGTGAAAAAATTCAATAATATCTGGCTTTGATTACTTTATATTTTTCATTGTACAATTATTTAAAAGAATTTTAGCTTTTAGATTCTCTTTACACGTCCTGGATAAGACATGGAGTGTGGCTGATACTTAAGCTGATTAAGCGTAAGTCTTTTAATCAATTTTAAACTTCGTCAAACGATCCATATTTTATATTTCCACATTTCAACGTAACTAATCGAAGTTGGTTTAGTTGTGGTAGTTTAGATATTTGTGTATTTAAAGTGAGAATATCGCCATTTTCGGAATGCACATCAGACTATGAAGTCAAAGTAAACAGTAAACGTAATCAGTGTCTAACAAGGCAATAATGTGAGTTAACTAGCGATGGTGTAAATCACCGTAACCAGCGCAAACACGATGACCCACTGTCGGACGGCAAGAGCAAACATTGCTGACCGCTGACTTGCCTCTCCACTAATTTAGGTGCTATTCGATTTGATTATTTTTAAATTATTCAGCTTTATAACTGTGAAATAAAATTATATGCATGATAATGGTTTTTTCTTGTGTCATTAAAAATATTGGAAGTCTGTTTTTGATTTTAAAAATTTTTATTCTTTAATAAAGAACCAAGTGCTTGAAAATTTTATCAAAAATATAGATATTCAAAGTCATATTAAAATGACATTATTTGCAGTATTATTTGTCTCGACGAGAATTAAAAATATGTTCGAAAAAGCAGACATAATATTTTTTGTATTTGTTATAATTAAAAACCATTTACTATATCGAACGTTTTTTTTCACAGGTAAATTAACAAAAGCTCTCAATTCTTGGGTATACCCACACACATCTCCATCAAAAGTTGGTTCACGGGACTTCACGCTTTTCGAATGATTCCCAGAATAATCTCTCCACATCAACCTCCATACTCTTTAAATTGCTTATTCTTAGAACAGTGGCGCCGTGACGTCAGTGACTGTCTTAAATCCCAATCTGAGGTAGTTACACATAGGGGAATTTAAAAAAAATAAAAAATTTAAAAAAATTACATCCAAAAAGTTAAAGATAAAAGCCAATTCTCTATAAAACTGTATCACAAAAAATCTAGAATCCTTGTACTAGGCTAACATACTCAATGATGATTAGTAAGCTAAGTCTAAAATAAGATATAGTTAAGATATCTTAATTAATTAATAAACACTTAATAATACATACTAAAAGAAGTAATTGAGTGGACGTGGCTCTTTTTCTTCTGCTAAGAAGTGAAGTCTCTGGTCGCTTTTTTCACAGCCAGTGTTCGGATCTACGTTTATGCTATGTTGACAGCCCTAATTCCAAATCGCTGACTAATACATTAGAGGAAAGGCCTCGTTTGTCCGTTCCGGTTTTAGGTTTTGTTTAAACTAACTAACCATTGTTGCTAAGACTAATCAGTTAATCGAACATTGTCATTGCATTATTATGATACACTAGCTGTCGCCCGCGACTCCGTCCGCGCGGCATTAGGAAAACTTAATTTCAGCCTATGTTCTACATCTATGCCAAATTTCATTTCCATCCAACCATCCATCCATCCAAACATTCGCATTTATCATATTAGTAATATTTGGAAAAAATCCTTTTTGTTGTGTTGTAAAATCATTTCCTAATAAAATTAATTATTATGCAATTATATTATTAAGAATATTTGATTAAGAATATAAAAATAGAATAAAAAGTACGTACAACCTAATTTTTATTATCTGAAATATTTAATGAGATTTTCCTCAATACCACCGGGCACCGGGCACCGGGCAAATCCTATAGCATCACAATAAATCACAGGACAGACAATTTATCAAAAGATATCAACATGTTTTTACGTACACATATTTATATTTTTTACTTTCTTGTTATTAATTATTTATTGTTTTACTTGACAAGCAAACTTTCAACTATGGCTTTTGATGTTCGACGCTGGTTTTAGAAGTTGAAATTTAAAAATCTTATGTTTTCAGTACCTAATTTTTGAATGGATGGACGTTTGTTATAAGGCATCTCCGGAAAGGCTCAATAGATCTTAATAAAATATATCAGATATGTAGAACATAGTCTGGAAGAACATGTAAGTTACTAATTTTTTTTAAATCTGACTGGACTGAATTGCGGGCAACAGCTTCTAACAAAAAATACGAACTTCTTATCTGAGTAAGATTTCTAATATTATAAATACGAATTTTGCGATGGATGCATGAATGGATGGATGTTTGAAGGTATCTCCAGAACGGCTGAACAGATCTCGATGGTATTTGACATACATTTTTTTTTTTACGTTTTATAAGCCAGCGCTTGACCACGATCCCACCTGGTGAAGTGGAGACTTGGTCGAAAGATGGTACGCGCTAGTTTAGTAAGTGCCTATTCACTCTACTTTTGAAGGTCCCAATATCATATTTGGACGGAAAAACAGAGGCTGGCAACATATAGAACATAGTCTGGAAAAACATTCAGGCTACTAATTATTTTATTTAATTCCGCGCGAACTGAATTGCAGGCGACACCTTCTGACATAAAATACGATCTTCTTATTATGATATAAATGTTTCATGAGTTGTGTACATCCTGTATGTAAGATCTAATAAAGAAATAAGTATCATCGACGCTGTAAAGGATGTTTAAAGTTACAAGTGACTTCATACGTCCTCATTAACTCAATTCTTGTCTATTTATACCAATTTAAGGCATCTTAGGAAGAGTATTTGAGAAGGGAAGACATCATGAGGATCTTCTTCCGAAAGAAACATCATCGGTGTCATTACTAGCTGTCACCCGTGACTCCGTCGGCGCGGGATTAAATAAAAAACTTAATTAGTAGCCTATATGCTATTCCAGACTATGTTCTACGTATAATATTCTGCGAGATTCATACAGCCGTCCTTCAGATTCCTTCAAACATTTATAATATTAGTAAGATTAGTATAAGCTATTTTCGCTCAAATCTTACTAATATTATAAATGCGAATGTTTAGATGTATGTATGAATTCAAACATGGATATTTGTTATTTGGTATCACCAGAATAGCTAAACGAAATTTGGCATAGTTTAAGATCATAGTCATGCAGGATACATAAGCTACTATTTTTATTAATACTGTGCATACAGAGTCGCGGTCGACAGCTAGTATATTAAAGCTATTACTTTAGTCTTGAATATTTTACAAAAACAATAGTTATGTTGCCATTTAGTAGAATAAAACATCGATATAAATATACCGTGACAAACGCTTAATGATAGCTGTAGGTACCTAATGAGTATGTAAACTAATAATTATGTACCATCGAGTGATGAAAGATATGCCGCTATATTTCTAAGAACATAGTGCTAACACCTCATTGCCTATGGTAATACCCAAATGCGCATCAATGACAAAAAAGCATAGATATGAGAGTACGGAATAGTGTAAATGTAAGGTTTTTATCTGCTAAAAGTAATTGTCTGGGTTACTTACGGATTTTGAAACATACTGTTATTTCGATTGTTTATCCATACCGGTCTAGACATCGAATAAATAAATCTTCGTTTATTTTTACTCTTATTAATATTAAAAATGTGAATGTTTGGATAGATGGGTCTTTGTTTAAAAGTATTATATCTTCAAAACGGTTGCATGGATCTCGCTGATTTTACAATAGATGTAGAACATATCCTGGAAGAACACATAGGTTATAAGTTTTTTTTTAATTCCGCGAAACCGGATTCGCGGGCCACAGCTTGTTATATATAAAATTTTTCGGACAGCAATTTTAATCCGCAAAAAGTTTCAATTGTAATAAAATCATAGATTGTTAATTTATTAAAACTTGAAGAAATTATGACGCAAGCTATAATACCGGTAGGAATGAAATAAGATACGGTAAGACAGAGCCCATTCAATAATTTCACGGACATGGAAATGAACTGAAACATATGTTTCGAAATAATGAAATTATTGTTGATGCCATAAAGGCAAAATAAATGCCATGGAAATTAAAATATAAATAAAAAAATGTGTAACCAAAGTGAATCCCACAGTCAAGTTAAAGTCCTTTTAGAAAAAACGTCGTTGGATGATTATTATATGACATAATAATAAAAACTAATTACTTTTGAAGTACATGCGACTGTAAAATCAACAAAACATAGGAACAGACAAAAGAAACAAATATCTGTAAGAAAAATAATATAATGCAGGTAGCACAGACATTATCAACAAGGTCGTTGCAAACAACCCACTTCATACCATGAAATAACCATTATAATATGATCTACCTACCTCCTTGATCACTGAAACATTACAAGGTGTGTGGTAGTCCAATAACCACTGGACGTTAAATACGTAAAATAACGCCCACTGCGAAGTGAATTTACCGTCATTTACCGGCATTGCGCGCGTCGCTCATGACATATTACGATTCGTTTTCCCTCGCTTTTTTTGTTTTTTTTTTCGTCGTGTAAACTTCAGTATATGGTGAATGTGCTCATTCAGCCACTTGGATTTACGGGTGCCATCTGGAGAACGGTAATAATATTTTTTTTTATTAGAATTTTAATCTGTAATAAATATCTGTATTTGGAAATACACTCGCATATTTAGCTCGTAAACTTTAAATAAAATTTGTGTGCTTGCTTTAATTTCGCTGATACATTTTAATGTAATTTTTTAATTTGCAATTTTAATTAATTTCTTTTGCGTTTTCGTTTTTTTTATTTTTGTTACAATATCGGTACAAATTAATTTGCTACACATGCTGCGTTAATTTATGATTTTCTTATTTTTCAATTCAGATTTTAATGCATAACTCACTTTCTTGATATTTAAATTGGTATTGCAAATTAATTGGTCACGATAACAATAATAAAAAAAATATATATTTTTATTGATATAAAAAACTAAATAAGAGTACAAACTACTATTTATAGATAAAATATGAAATTTGAAATACCTATAAAATTAATATTTAAATGTATTTCTATATTTTAAAGTCCCAAAAACTATTGTAATCAAATTATAAACACTTGTGCAAATAACGTACATATAATTCAAGACAAAATTGATTAATTGAAAGCGATACGTAACGTCATTTTACGATTAAAAGTAATCGTTTTTATGTTTTTTTTTATTTGCCAATGATTTATAATTGAGTTCAATAAGATCGAAGCAATTTTTCAACTACCTACGCAGTGATGCAACAATTTTATGAATATTGAACGCCATTCGTCCAATGTTCGTCAAACTTCAAACTAAAGTCTACAGCAAAAAATTAAGACAAATGACGATCATCAATTACGTTTTATACAATAGTCAAATGTAAAGGCATAGAAAAACATGACAAAACCAATTTTAATTTATGGCGCTTTATTTTCCCAAAAATTATTTAAAAAAAACGAAAATAAAAATTAGTTTATAATAGATAAACAATCGATGTTTTAAAAATCCATAATAAGAGATCTTTTAAAGTAAAATTAGATTTCCGAATACATAAAAGCGTTTAAAATCTTAATTATATAATATTATAAATGCGAATATTTGGATAGTTGTTTATTACAAGGTATCTCCAAAACGGCTACATGAATCTGGCTGAAATTTACGACAGATGTAGAACATAGTCTGAAAGAACACATAGGCTACTAAGTTTTGTTTTAAATTCCGCGCGGACGGAGTCATGTTCGACAGCTAGTAAGCCATAAATACTACGCACAATTATGATGCAATTTTAGCTATGAATCAACCATGATGAAATGTGGATAATCAATTATATTCGCATTAATAATTCGACTTTGCATCCGACAATAACAAATTGTCACGTGACATGCGCAGAAAACATAAAATTGTTTTTGTTGTTGTTTATGTCTACTAGCTGTTGCTAGTAGTGAGTGTGGAAAGTAAATTTATTCCTTGGATCCTGTACATTTTTCTTCATCATCAGCTCACTATACGTCCCCACCGAGGGGCTCGGAGCCTACCCTAAGTTAAGGGTGATTGGGCCATAGTCAACCACGCTAGCCAAGTGTGGGTTGGTTGACTTCACACATATCTTTGAATTTCTTCTCAGATATGTGCAGGTTGCATCACGATGTTTTCCTTTACCGTAAGAACGTCGGATAAATGTACATATGTAAATCGAAAATCGAAAAGCACATTGGTACATGGCGGGCTTCGTACCCAGGACCTGCAGATTGCAAGTCACTTGACCACTGAGCCACCGACACTCATTTTTCTTGGATAATAGTAAATATGCTTTTCCATACTCTAGTCTATCTACGTGTATAATACCTCCAGATTCATACAGTTTTTGGTAACAAACATCTATTCATACGTTCGCATTATTAATAAGATGTGACTAAATTTTAAGGTTTGGAAATTTTAAATGTTTTAATTTAAATTAAAGTAAGTAATTTTCTTATTTCAAAAATACATTTACGAATTCAAGTAAAAGACAAAAATTCAGATTGTACAAACCTTGATCCAAATTCAACAATTTAAAGATGCGCAATGAGGACGACTCTCTTAATGTTGTTTTTTTTTAATTTCATGCGATGTTGACTTTGATTGATTTCAACGCTTGCAAACTTCTTTTATTTTTAGTTATTAATTTCATTCCGTAAATTTTTTTTTCATTGTACATTTTAATTCTTTAAATAAACGTCAGAATTTTTCGTATTCATTTAATGACTTTAGGTAAAAATAACCTATTATTAAAACGCTATTTAATTATTTAAAAAAGCAAAAGTTAAATACAGATTGAATTTGAACAATAAATATAAACTTAGTTTTATTTACTATTAAATCATGATAACAATATTATTGAATATTTATTGAATTATCTTTAATCATTCAACATAGAAATTTCTTTCAATTGACTGCTGTAAAATCTCTCATACCAAATATTTATATAAAGTCTATTGAATCTAGTTTATAGACCGGTGACCTCGATAGACTTTATTATTAGTTTTCTATGAACTACTGAACTATTGAATATTCGTTACGGTTTTGATAGCGTACCAAATGTTATGTTAATAAATTTTTCTACCATCGATTCTACGACTGCGGCTGATATTTATAAATCATTCCCAACATTCCAATGAGTCATTTTATAGCAAAAAGATTTTGCGCAACCTAATACATACATATCTTCTAAATAAGTTGTGCCCGCGTATAAAATGAGTTGTGCCCGCGTATAAAAAGAATTGTGCCCGCGTATAAAAAAAGTTGTGCCCGCGTATAAAAAGAGTTGTGCCCGCGTATAAAGAGTTGTACCCGCGTATAAAGAATTGTGCCCGCAACTCCGTCCGCATGGAATAATGTTTTGGGTGGCATTTTTAATGACTTAGGCCAATTATTATACTTAAAATATTAAAAAAAAAAACATTTTTAACTTACAATACATTCACATAAACCTTATATACCCGTACAACCTTTCATCTCCTATTCCCTAATGTTATATTGAACCCTTAAGGGTATCATGTTTACAAACATCGAATGTCGTATTTATTTATATCAAATTAACAGCCTAAAAATAAGTTTCAAGCTTCTATCCGTACGACGATACTTTCTTACAAATTACAAGCCCAATTTTCAACTTCTTACAACCCTTTTTTCATTGTAAAAAGTAGCCTATGTCCTTTCTCAGCCTCTAAACTATCTGTGCGTCAAATTTCATTTAAATCGGTTCAGTAGTTTTGCGTGAAATAAGGACAGACAGAGTAACTCTCGCATTTATAATATTAGTAAAGCTTAAATAAGGATTGCCTTTGTTAAATATACACAATATATAATACTACACGCTATATAATATTGCGTACAAATTATTATTGATAGTCAAAAATACATACGACACAAAAATTAAGCGGATAAAAATATAACAACGAAATCCATTGCGAAATTATTTTGATTCGTCATAAAGTAAAAAACGAAGTAAGGAAAATTAACTATAGTTGACGATCGTGGAATTTACACATATGTCTCCAAATATCCAAATATCGCCTTTTACGTGGCTTGAAAAACTAACCGTAAATAATGTATGCAAATTATTGTTAAAAAAAACTTGAATTTGTGGTTTTGACATCACTAAACATGTAAATATAAGGCATCTAGTTTAGTTGCTTTATATTTTGGTGAATTTTTTTCACATGTTTTTAATTTAATTGGTAACGCAGATAGCATCATTTAATTTAATGTACTAAAGTATTTCTTACATACTAGCTGTCGCCCGCGACTCCGTCCGCGTGGATATATAAATTTTTTTAGTGTAGCCTCTGTATTCTTTCATACTATGTTCTATACGTATGCCAAATACAATCGAGATCCATCCACATCACATCCATCTAAACATTCGCATTTATAATATTAGTAAGTTAAATAAAAAGCAGCTCTTCAAGGCATAAATTCGAAAAAAAATGAATAGTATCCTATGTCCGTCTCCTGGCTCTAAGCTACCTCCTCATCAATTTTCAGCCATATCGGTAAAGCCGTTTTTGAGTTATAAATAGTGTAACTAACACGACTTTATATATATAATATAATATAATATATATATAAATATCGGCTTTACCGATATGGCTGAAAATTTAATTAATATTTTATTACAATAACGGAAGATTTTTTTACAAGCACCAAACGAATTTTACGAAACAAATTTTATAGTTTTCTTACAACAAAAGTTTGAATGACGTCATCCCATGTGGTCCCGATAGTGAAAGTTTGATCTGGTTATTCATTGAAATTTGAATGAGTAACCGATGGATTCTGATATCCAAATCGATGTATAAACATATTGACAAAACAGAGATAGCTATATGTTTAAAAGATAGATTTAATGCTCAGAAACTCACTATAAAACGCGATTCCTGGCAGGTATTTCACGGTACAATGTATATTATGATTTCTTTTTTTTCATGTTTTTTTTATTAAACTAAGTTCCATTGTTAAAAGCAAAAAGCTGCGTCTTCAAATAGCATTTGTTTATAGTATTTTTAACCACTTATCTATCATCAAAAGCTCTATTATCTAACACACTTTTCGTTTAACGTTCTCACGTAGTACAAAGGCGGTTCAAGATCAAACAAATCATAAATTAAGAATCTGCGTAAGAACATCCGGTTTGTATAACTGTCAGCCGTTTATTTACTTTAATAGACTAGAGATTATTTTATGTCTACGTAATATTTTATAAAGGACCTTCTA
The DNA here is from genome assembly GCF_000836235.2 of Papilio xuthus. NCBI lineage: Eukaryota > Metazoa > Arthropoda > Insecta > Lepidoptera > Papilionidae > Papilio > Papilio xuthus. The sequence goes on along the minus strand of NW_013529520.1, from coordinate 803,165 downwards.
ACAAACATCCATCCATCCATCTAAACATTCGCATTTACAATATTAGTAAGATAAGTAAATTTCTCTCGCGCTACCTTCTTAACCGGTAAGTTCAGCCCATAAAAGGAATTAACCATTAAACTTGGACCATAGATAACATATTATATTTAATCTTTATCATTGATAAATAAATAATCTATGGAGCTTTTTTTATTAAAATTTGTTAAATTCTCCAATGTTAATTATTGCAGCTCTGATTTAATTAGGTTTAAAAAACCGTTGCATTAAATGCCATTTATTACTCACGTGGGGGCATGGACCGCAAATATAAACACAACTATACGTAATATTTTCCTGAAGTTACTTACTATATTATATAAAACGTATGATTTACAATAACTTTTCAAACAAATTTTGATCCTTATTATTTATGCAATTGATTCCAGTTTTGTATATTATATTACAAAAATTACAGGACTATATTTGCGGAAATATTGCTTTTATAGATAATAAAAAGGCGCACAGACCGCAAATTATTACGTATAAAGACGTCATAGAGTAAGCGTACGTGAGATGGAACACTCACCATTTAATTTATGGTCTTAATTTCCCGCTATGTTGTAGAGCCCTAAACTCACTATGACGTCATCTTGCTACTTTTTTAATCTGCATATTTCATTTCCTATTAAAATAAACTTTTTTGACTTATGAATGTATGAAAATGCGCCTCTTTACTAAATAAAGAATACACTGCCTTTAATATTTTCTACCTGAGATTTAAATAGTGCAATAAGTAAAAGCAGTTAAAATTTTTAAAAGTAACAAAATTCGGAAATCTAGGCTAGATACTATTGAATCCATGACGTTATAATATACGTCATATAATTCGTCACATTCTTCTATGCTGACATATAACGCACCAAATATGGTTATTTCCTGTTGTTAACGTGTCAATAAGTCACGAATAACTATTTCAAAGAAGATTTTTATTACTAAACGACAAAAAAAATAACGTTCACACAACAGATAAGAAAACTGGTGCAACAATTTTACTATTATCACTGTAAGTCTAAAAGTATCGCAAATTTAGTGCTAAATAGAACATTAGCGATTATTATTATTCTAGTGATGTACAGACCCACATCCAACGGCCTTGTAAGATGACAGGAAATAAAGTGGAGATAATTCTTAACCAATAATCTCATTAAAATTATAAATGCGAATGTTTAGATGAATGAATGTTTCTTTGAAGGTATCTTTGGAACGACTCAACGAATCTTTGTAATTTGGCACAAATAGAACATATTCTGGAAGAACACATAGGCTACTCATCAAGTTTGTTTTTAAATCCGCGCAGATGAAGTCGCGGGCGACAGCTAGTAGAAAATAAAGCTATCTTTATCTTTATGACCAGCGGCACAAACTCCTGAAGTTGTCATTAAGAAGCTTCCTTAGAATAACTGAATGTGAAATATATACATAGTCAGATGAAAAAAAACACGCAATTATGCGGCATCTTATATCTAATCTGTTTAAAAAACACAATTTAAAAGCGTTCATGTATTGATATTTGTTAGACATAACTAACGTTGTATAATAAATTGATAGCGCTGCTCATTTGTTATCTTCTCGTTTTGCGTTCTAATTTTGAAATTATTTACATTACTTCATATATTTTACATTAAAGTTGAAGGTCGGTTAATTTCATTAATTTTTATTTATTCGTGAACTAGCTTCGTGTTCTTCCAGGCTATGTTCATACATCTATGCCAAATTTCAGCGTAGTGGATGATACCTTCAAACAAACAGCCGTTCATCAAACCAAACATTCGCATTTATAATATTAGTGAGGCAAAGATTTCAAACCTAAACTGTTAGTATTGCATGTTCTTACTTCGTTCTAATCACAATGGCATACATATCAATCCTTATATGTTTACCATTGTACATGGAATTGGAAGTACATTCACTTACAACATAATATAACCTTGAATATACCTGTGTGCCCATATTTAGATAACTTTATTTCTTTGCTAAACTAATATAATTGCATTGGATTTTTCCACTGAAAGTCCATTTTTAAGAGATGCTTGTAATTTCAATAAACACAACATACTATAACATTAGAAAAAATATATCGACATTTTTTTTAATAATTTATTGATTGAAAAATCGTTAATTAAATGACTGCTAATAATTTTCTGTAATGGCTATTATTGGTCAAGTAGATTGGCAATTTATGAAAGAATAGGCAATAAAAAAAGAAAGAAATAATCGTAAACAACCATAGACACTTGTATATAAGATAAGGCAAAGGAATTTCAGATTTGTACATCATAAAAAATAATCGTCGGTTTTTTTATTTGCGTTTTTTTTGCGTATATATTGCAATATTTTAACTTGAATCATAAAATCGTAGCTCGGTAGCAAATTGTTATCGCAGGTGCCCGCATACAATTCGTCACACCGCACACGATTAGACAAGGTTTATGTCGATAGTAACGTAGTAGGTAAACAAGCAACTGTTAGAGGACCCTACCTATATTTAACGACTTATTAATATGGTTTTTACAAGGGACAAAATTCCCAAAGAGTGGTCGTAGTCCTTTCGCCCAGTATGTTTGCCCTAGGCAATATCTTATCTGGAAGTTGCAGCCAACTGTTTTGGTTAATAATTTTAGAAAGAGACTTAACTATACACAAATATGCTTTCAACGATTTCACCTCGCCGATTATAATAAGCTTTAATAATTTAATTGTTTATTAAAGCTTACAATCAGTCATTTATAACTAGGAATATAGCGCATTGCGAAAATATTTTTTTTCATGGTTTTTAGTACACCACTTAAATTGCCTAAACGATTTTGAACTAAACTGGCGTTAGAAACAATTATTGGCAGCTAAGACTGTCGATTTTTCAAATTACTATATTAGTTTTTGCTGTGTATTATTTATAAATTTATAAGTAGTTATATTTAATAAATTATATGATCCTGGTTGTTGAATCTTAATGCGTATGTAATTAAAACAAATGTTATATTGTGCTACTAATATGTTTATAATTATTTATTTCAGTATGTGTAAAGGACATGGCTTTATCGACAAGTCGCCAGCAGTTCCTGGCGTGTGAAACTCAAGGTCTCGATGACATTCACTATGGAAGAAGAGGAGGAATTTTTATTTCGACTTGTATATGCATCTCTTTTGTCATCTTTGCGGTTATCCTTGCTTTCATAGTCGGAGTAATTGTTTATTTTGTAACATATTTTAAGGTATGTTTATCCACAAGTATTTAGTTGTTATCTTAGTTCATTTTAACATAAAAAAATTCTACTTGGAAAATATCAAAGTTTATTGAGAGATCTAAATCCATCAGTGGCCCAGCACATAAATTGGGTTGATGATATTGCAAAGAACAATTTTTAAATAACAACTCGTTATCCAAATCAAAGTTTAAATTAATTGCAGTTTTATCAATTGCCCATTGCCACGGCAATTTATCTATAAAACGGAAATTATGTAAAAAAAAGTCTATAAATACGTGACCTTTGCAAACTGGTGTTTATACTCTTTGGTCAGATAAAAACAAATGCCTGGCGTCAAACTGACAGTTACAAATCAATATGTCACAGAGTGATAACGTCTTTCAGTGTATACTTATATTTGTTAATTTAGTAAAAAATTAAATTTAAATTAATTAATAATGCTTTTCCAATATTTGATATGAATTTAAAAGTGTATTAGTTTAACATATTGAATTTCCCTCATACCTGTGATATTTCTTAGTTTTTATTTTACAAAATGAGTCATTTAATTTATATTATTATTCTTATAAATATTTTTTCAATTTGTGGTGACGAAAATGTGAGTATTAATAAAATCATTAAAATAATATAGCACAAGTAGTTTCTAAAAATATTTTAAACATTTTGGTTAAGTTAGTAAAGGACAATTAACAAGTCTAGTGGGGTTGTGAACCCACCCATTTACAGATATGGGATTGGTTTCGATATACTTATATGAAAAAATACAATAAAATACTCATGAAAAGATAATTCCATTTTTCAGCCGAAAAACAATGGGGTTCATTAAAAAATTTGAAACATTTTTTTAATTAAAGCTATGATTTTTTCCGATTGACATTTCTTTGAATAATCAAAGTGAATTTTTTTATTTTATTTCAGATATCGCAAGAAGCACCACATGACTTCTGGGATAACACAGAACCATTTGGGTACACAAACGCACCCTCACCCAACCTCAGATTACCACCTCATGTGTTCCCAAGTTTTTACAGATTGAAATTAAAAACTGACATAGAAAATTCTGTCTTCAGCGGAGATGTGTACATAACACTAAGGGCCAGTAAACAAGTTAAAGAGATTATTTTACACTCTAAAGGTCTTAGTATTAATAAGAATGCTACACTTACGGAACAGATTTATGAACAAGAAACAATAAATGCAAGGAAAAAGCGTGAAACAAGTAATACTACAGACATTACTACAATAAACAGTGTATTGGTACCTCAAAATGAGTCAGAGAATTCCGTTACTACAGAAAATAATACTGATATTATTAATCATACAACATCAAATCCGCTTACCAATCTTGAGTTAATAGTTGACACTCAGGTGACTCACAGTAGTGTACGTAATATAAAGATATTGTCAATAAAGGAGGGTACTGGTGATAGATTGATATTAACATTGGAATCTCCACTCAAATCTGACATTGATTACATACTGGAGCTGTCATTTGCTGGAAATATTTCAAATTCGATGACTGGTTTCTATAAAAGTACATATACTACAAGTAAAAATGAAATAAAGTAAGTTGCAAAGTCAATTATCATTTAAAACACCTTAAAAGAAATTAATTTTAAACAATTTATTTCAAACTTGAATAGTATGTAATATACTAGTGCTCGCGACTCTGTCCATACGGAAATTACTAAGAACTTAATTAATAGCCTGTGTGTTCTTCCAGATTATGCCAAATTTCAGCAAGATCTATTCAGTCGTTCTGGAGATATATTCAAGCAAACATCAATCTATCCATCTAAACAATTGATTGATTTCCTAAATTATATGTGTTTATTTCATTTTCAGAAACCTAGGTGTGACTCAATTTGAACCTACATCAGCTAGGGCGGCATTTCCATGTTTTGATGAGCCCGCTTTCAAAGCCAAGTTTGAAATCAGTATATTACATCCAGCAAATATGACCGCTTTGTCTAACATGAAAGTATCAGCCGAGGAAAATGTGTAAGACGTTCATTGCTATCTAGATTTAAAAACTATATTTTTATTTTGTTGTCTAGTTATTGAGTAATTAGTAGAATACCAAAAAATATCCCAAATGGAGCCATCATTTCCTGAACTAAAATCCATACTAACTTTTACATTTATTATATTAGAAACATTTATTTGGATTATGAAAAAGGAGCGCCGGTGGCTCAGGGGTCCAGCACTTGACGTGCAATCTGCAGGTCCTGGGTTCGAATCCCGCCATGTACCAATGTGTTTTTCCATTTCCGATTAACATATGTACATTTATCCGACGTTCTTACGGTGAAGGAAAACATCGTGATGCTGCACATATGTGAGAAGAAATTCAAAGATATGTGTGAAGTCAACCAACCCGCACTTGGCCAGCGTCTTTGACTATGGCCTTATCACCCTTAACTTAGGGTAGGCTCCGAGCCCATCGGTGGGGACGTATAGTGAGCTGATGATGATTTGGAATATTCTTGACTAAGTTCTATATAAAATAATTTCCCAAAATATATATAAAATAAATATTTAATATAAGGAAAAGACTTGGTTTTCACGTTCCTTAAAGATAACCAAAGTGTATTTATAATATTTGGGTTTTGCCATTGGTATAAGGAAAGTTATAAATCAGACACGTAAATAGATTTATGTTTGACATCAGCTATCTTCCAGTCTAAGTCCCTTCAAAATAAGTAAAGCCGTTATGGAGATTACTCGTAACAAACCCGGCTCTGCGGACAGACATACAGACAGACAAAAAAAAATTTTTATACATACAAAGTATGTTTTTTTTTTCGATATAACTTTGTTAATATGTTTAATGCTCTTGATTATTGCTTGATAATAAAAATAATGACTTAAGATCGATTTGGAGATTGAAAATCTGATGCGACCTAGTGAATGGGAAAGTACAGGATGTTCAAATAATTCAATAATTTTTGATATTCCAGAGAAGAAGAGCCCGGCTGGCAATGGACACATTTTGACAGATCAGTTAACATGTCTACGTATTTAGTTGCCTATGTTATATCAGATTTTCATTACCTAGAGACAAACTATATTAGTAAAGACAATATAACAAAACCTATTAAAATATGGACGAGACCTGAACTAATACATAAAGCTAAATACGCTTTAAGTATAACACCAAAACTTCTAGAATACTACGAGCATGTTTTCGGTCTTCCTTACGCTTTGGAGAAACTAGATTTGATAGCGATTCCTGACTTTTCAAGCGGTGCTATGGAAAATTGGGGCTTAATCACATTCAGGTAAAGTTCAAATTTGACTGCTTAAATTTAGTCATAGACAAAAAATACTTTTATTATACATAAAGGATTGTCTTAGCCAATAGTCTATTTAGGAAATTTGATGTCTATGTATTGGTTGGTTTATTCTATTGTTTATTTAATTTCTAGGGAAACAACACTTCTTTTTGACAAAGATGAGAATGTACCCAGAGACAAACAGAGCGTGGCCATAGACATAGCTCATGAGTTAGCTCATCAATGGTTCGGGAACTTGGTAACAATGAAATGGTGGACAGATCTATGGCTGAATGAAGGATTTGCTACTTATATAGAATATGTTGGTGTTGATCATGTAAGTTTTAATTACTTTAAATATACTATTATCTTATTTCTTACTAATATTATAAATGCGAATGTTTAGATCAGTCTTTCCCAAAGTGGGCGTAAACGCCCCATTGTGGGCGCTGCAGGTCTCTAGTTGCGGGTTATAGTAAAAGTTTCGTTTAGAATTCTCTATTAATATACATATTTAGGTCACAATAATTAATTAATTTAATTTGAAGTTATAGTGGTTTTTAAATATGTGAAAATATGGGGGCGCTAAGAAATATTTATTCTCAAAGTGGGCAGTAGTCAAAATAAGTTTGGGAACCACTGGTTAAGATAGATGGATGTTTGTTTGAAGATATCTCCGGAACTGTTATATGGATCTGGCTAAAATTTGTCATAGACGTTGGACATATCCTGGTATAACACAAGGTCTACTAACAATTTTTTTTTTAATATATCGCGAACGGAGTTAGGTTTTTTTTGTGCTACGGAACCCTAAAAATGAGAATAAATATGCTTTAATTTATGTGTATTAACATTTTTCGCAGTTTTTTTTTTTAATGAAAATAGCAGATTTTTGTGTAAATTTACTAATATTTCTTTTACCATTCCAAAATAAGCTCTAAGATTATGCTAGGATATGTTTTACCACAATAGTCGAATGTCAGCATTCGAACCCGCGACCTCGTGATCGGAAATCCGTACCCTTAACCATTAGGCTATTGACGCTTTTAAGTAGTTTCTTGCAATGGCTGCTGTAATTTAATTTGTTGTAAACAGATTGAACCGGAATGGAAAATGTTTGAATCACTAACTCAAGACAAGATGAATTTATTAAAATCCGACGCTTTGAAGAACACATCGCCTGTGTCCCGCAAAGTGGTTGATGCTTCGGAAATATCGCAGAAGTTTGATGAAATATCGTATATGAAAGGCGCAAATTTAATTCGAATGTTAAACAATACGATTACTGAGGAACTGTTCCATAAAGGATTAGAAACTTATTTGAATAATTGGTAAGATATTTTATCTTATATCTTTAAATGAGCAATTCTTGTATATATATATATATAATCGGAATCTCGGAATCGGCTCCAACGATTTTCATAAAATTTAATATATAGGAGGTTTCATTTTTAGAAAATGTCATTATATTCGTGTTTTATCTATAATCAACTTAAACATAAATTTAACTTTTTCTATCGGTAAGATCGAAAAATATTATTCATATTTCATTATTTTATTAGTAATTCGTACTTAAGTATAATTTCCAAAAAACACAATTAAAAAAAATACCTAGTTTTTAGTTTTTTAACACAACAATACTTACAACCGTCAAAGACGTAGGATCTGACTCCGAAACTACATAGACGTCGTCAAGGGGATACCCCCTCTCTCTAGTGTATCGAAAAATGTAAAATATATATATAGAAAATACTTCTAAATACTGTCCGTGTATAATCCTTATAGATCCAGATAGATAACTCAAAATGCAAACATCTGTTGCCCGCGACAGACACACGGAATTAAAAAAAAACAAAATTAGTCAAAATCTTCCAGACTATGTACTACGTTTATTCCAAATTTTAGCAAGATCCATGCAACCGTTCTGGAGATAACTTCTAACAAACATCCATCCATCCATATATATTCGTATTTATAATATTAGTAAGATTAAAATATTTTCAGGAAATATTCAAATGCAGTTGAAAATGACTTATGGGCAGCGATGTCGGAAGTAATAAAGAATCATTCGATGTTCCAACATCTGTCAGTTGTCGATTTCATGAACTCGTGGACGCGACAGGCCGGCTACCCTGTTGTTAATGTGGACAGAGATTATAACACGGGAAAAGTCACTTTCTCTCAGGTTAGTGGTAGTTTTGTAGTTTTATAGTTTCAAACATGTACACTCGGAACATCTTACGAGTCGCTGCGTAAACAGGAATGTTGTCTCCCCACAGCGCAGCGCGTCTCAAGGTCAAACTACAAAAACATTAATTTTAACAGTGGAAGAGCCCGTTTTAACAACTTCGCCCGAATTGTCCCGGCTCGCCCGGTGATATACCACGACCACAAAGAAGACACGCCTCAAGTGGAAGCTATTCCAAGTACAGGCTGATGAGTGTGCGTCCCGGAGGACTAATTTAGTCCTCTTTCCCTTCCCACACTTTTTCTTAGAAATTGCATCTATAATAATACTAAAGTTAAGCTAAATTTCTTAATTCAGAAACTGTTCACAAGTAGCGGTGAACCTTACAAGGAGATGACAGATCAGGTGTGGCATATACCACTCAGTTATGCCACTATGGATGTGCCACGTGCCAACTGGACCACTCGGCCCCGGCTGTGGCTGACTGACAGAAGTGCCACCACTGACCTGCAGATAAATCACACGGAAGCTTTGTACGTCAATATCGATGCTATCGGTTAGTATTTTACTATTTATTCGAAATTAAATGACACCCATACGATAGGTAAAAAACTGCTTCTTTCTCCTTTGCTACTAGAGTGACTTTAGCATAATTACTGCTGTGGATGGTATTCATAGCAAAGATTTCTGTCAAATTTCACTCAAACTAAAATATAAGTAAGTAAGTTTTTATATGATAGTTCATTAATTATTTATAGCAAAAAAATACACAAAGAATTACATTTCTTTTAATCGCTAGAATGGCGTATAAAATGTTTGACAGATGACAGCCCGCTCTTGACGTTAGCGCCACCTACTTAAAGCTTTCAGTTTTTGTTATTAATAAAATTGTAATGTCTGTATGTAACATACAAAATGATCTTCATAGACGGACAGACGGATGGGCAAGAAAGTGATCCTATAAGAGTTCCTATATTTTCCTTTCTAGGAACCCTAAAAAAGATTTTTTGTTTTAGGCAACCCAACATCAGGTGTATTAAATATTTTTTTCCTCGACTCCGTGCACGCGGAATAAAAAAAACACTATAGTAGCCTTAGTCCTTCCAGACTATGTTCTACGTCTATGCCAAATTTCAGCCGGATGGGTCAGTCGACCTTCAAACATCCATCCATCCATGTAAACGTTCGCATTTATAATATTAGTAAGATTTATCAATTTCCATACATTTAACAGGTTACTATCGTGTGAACTACGACAAGAGGAACTGGGAACTACTGAACCACGCACTCAAATCAGATGCATTCAGTAGTCCTTTGACAAAGGCTCAGTTGATAGATGACGCTTTTAACTTCGCCAAAGCTGACCAGCTCGAGTACAGCTATGCTCTGGGTCTTACTACTTGTGTCATCAATGGAGAAGATTCCAAGATTGTGTGGGATCTTCTGCTCAGCAACATGTACTTCTTGAAACATAGTCTAAGAGCTACATCAGGATATGTCTACTTCCAGGTAACAAAGCTTTATGTGTAACTAAAAAAAACTTAATTAGTAGTTTATGTGTACTTCCAGACTATCTTCTATATGTATGCCAAATTTCATCGAGATCAGTTCACTCGTTCTGGAGATACCTACAAACAAACATCCATATAAAGTTTCGCATTTATAATATTACTAGTTGTCGCCCGCTTCGCTCGATATAAAAAAAAACTTAATAAGTAGCCTACACTTCCAGACTATTTTACATCCGAACCAAATTTTATCGAGATCTGTTCCGGAGATACATTCAAAAAAACATCCATCTAAACATTCGCATTTTTTATATAAGGATTACAATTTTGGTTTAAATTAAAAACTCAGTTTTAAAATGCATACAATAGATGGCGCTATTACATTAAAGCATTAATAAGAGTTTATAAAATAACGTTAATAATGAATGCAGGACTATATGAAGATAATACTGAAGAAACAACTGGAACGTCTGAACTACGGTCTGAACACGCCCAAGGACGACAACGAGGCGTTCCTCATAGAGAATCTGGTGATGTGGGAGTGCCTCGTCGAGTCCCCGCGCTGTCTCGACTGGGCACGAGAACAGTTCTACAACTGGTCCTCACAACCTGACCTCACTAATAACCCGTAAGTATTGTTAACTGGGAGATCCCAGCATCTTCTGCATTATCTGCATCATCTGCATTGGGTCTCATCCGGTGATATACCACGACCACACAGAACACAAGCCTTAAGAGGAACCAACTCCGCCTTCAGTCTAATCAGTGTGCATCAGAGACAAAATTTCAGGCTTCTTTCTCTTTTTACATTTTTTCTTATAAGGAAATGATGCGAAGTGGATTTGATAGAGGAGGGGACGCATAGGAAGAGGAAAAATTCTCTTTCTGTGCGTCTTTTCTTTTGAAGATTAAATGAAGGCATCTGCAATTGCGGTTTTCTGTGGAGAGCAGTCGTTTCGCCATTTCAGCGAATCCAGATTATATGCTCGTTTGCCACCTTATAATATGAACAAGAAAAAAAATGTTGTATATCTTTTCCAGTATACCAAACTACTTGCGTTCGTTGGTTTACAATATGGCGGTGAAGCACGGCGGACGACGCGAGTTCGACTTCTTCTGGAACCTGTTCCTCAACTCCACAGACCCTGGCGTCAGGAGTCAGGCCATCAACGTGTTGCCCAGCACTCGCGACGAGTCACTTATATCTATGTAACTTTTTTATTTCTCATCTCATAGTAACTATAGACGTACCTTACTAATTTACTCAATTAGGGTAAATTTAAAGCTTAATTTCATGAAAAAATGCTAACAAATTTAACTCAATATTAACTAAATCACTCGATATCGTAAGAAACTTCTCTTATTAATATTTCGTAAGAAATCAATAGAAAATAAAAAAAATGAACTCGATTGAACTGTTGCAAATTATTATATCCATTGTTTGAGTTGTCAGTCAGAAGAATACTTTTTTCCTGACATACGTAAAGTATAGTTCATTTCAAATAACTTGACGGCTCAAGGTCATGTGCGCGCTACACATTCCGCTGCCGCCGCGACTCGCGTGAACTTAATAGCCGCTAGGATATCTGAAAACTACTATACCTTATATTATATTGGCATCTTACTAATATTATAAATGCAAATGTTTGGATGGATGGATGTTTGTTTGAAAGTATTTCCAGGACTACTGTATTGACCTTCCTGAAATTTAATATTCGTATAGTACATAGTCTGGAAGAAAACATAGGGTACCGATTAAGTTTTTTTTCCGAGCGGATGGTGGTGGCGATCGGTGTTTACAGCTGGTATATTTAATATTGCAGGTTACTAGAGAAGAGCCTGACGGAGATCCCGAAGCAGTACGCGGTGGCGGCGTGGAGCGTGGAGCCGCCGCTCGGCACGCGCCTGGCGCAGGACTTCCTCATACACAACTTTCATCGCGTCTACGACAAGTTCTCTCAGATGGACGCCTTCATGTTCCCCGCCGTCGTCGGAGGAGCTTTCGGATTCATTACTACCACTGAAGAACTTAACAAGGTCAGACATACTTAAAAAAAAAAAGGTCAGACATACTTAACCGTACACACAGATTAAAAAATAACTTAATTAGTAACCTAATTGTTCTTCCAGAATATTTTCTATGTCTATGCCAAATTCGCAAACATGCAGTCGTTCTGGAGATACCTTCTAACAAACTTACATCCAGCAATCATAAATTTCGCATTTATATTAATACGAAGATCTTATTAGGTGGCAGACGAGCAATCACTTGGATTCGCCAGAATAGCGAAGATTCCATCACCCATAGACATCCGCAATTATAGATGCGTTGCCTAACTATAATATAATCGACGAAACAGAAAAGGCAGAGAATGAGAATATTTCCCCTTCTTATGAGTCCCCTCTTCCGTTAAATCCACTTGCCCTTCCATCCTTTATAAGAAAAACACGAAAAAGGAAATATGGCAAAAATTAGCTCTGCACAATATTAATAGTTAATTTTCATGTTTAGTTGAAAAAGTTCGCGCACGAGCACAAGGAGAAGCTGATGCCGATGTCGCAGACGCTGCAGAAGATAGTGGACAGCGCGGCGCTGCGTATACACTGGCTGCAGCGACATGCTGCTCACATCAACTCCTGGTTCCACCACTACGTCACTGGTACTCACACCATCACACGCATCTCACGCATCTCATACCATATTCCAGCTTGATACCTTCACGCGTTCCTGATAAAGGTCTTGAAAGACAGACGGACAACAAAGTGATCCATTATGGTTCCGTTATTTCCTATAAATGGTAATTCATTGATTATACGAAACACGACACAAATATTGTCCACGACAACTATAGTGAATTTGGAAGTAATTTGGGATCAATCCAAGCAAGTGATTTTCGCAACTCCGTCTATACGGAATTTTAAAAAAAAGAACTTAATTAGTAGGCTATGTTTTCATTCACGGTATGTTCTACATCTATGCAAATTCTTATCGAGATCCATGCAGATGTTCTGGAGATACCTTTAAACAAACATCCATCCATCTAAACATTCGCATTTATAATATTAGTGAGATTTCTTAGTCTAGAAGATAGATTAGTCTAGAAAAACACATAGGCTACGCGAGTCGCGCTAGCTACTAAATGAAAATTCTTCATATGAATTTTAGCTTTATAAATTAAACTGATTTTTTACCAATTTGAATGACAAAATAACAATATATAAATAATATTTTTCAGTGAACGCTACAATGCAGGAGTCAGTAGACACCACAACACAAACTCTGCTCACACAAAACATCACATTGAATATTCCCGCCGACAGCGCGCACAACGCCACAGTGCCGCCAACTGACAGAGCTGACACTGCTGACAGTGTTGACAGTGTTGCCAACACAACTAGTCCACAGTAGATTGTAAGTGTTACCATATAATGTTCCTTCTTAGCTTAAGTTGTCATTCATCTAGTTATTTGAGTATAATTGTTGTATAATTATTGTAATTTATATAAATGACCATTTGTTTTATTTAAAAAATAAAATTGTAATCGTATTTGTTTAAAGCTATTTAAATTAAGCATAATAAATTATAATAGTACATAACATGTTCTGAAGTAGTCAAAAATAACATTTTATTGAAGTAAAGTTCGCTGTAAAGTGTATTATAATATTTTTTTATTATAAATATAAAGTGGAGTTCAATGGAATAAGAAATTATAACAAACCTATTTTAATACTTACCTTTATAATTAAAAAAAACAATTAAAACAAACTTTTTAAACAAAATCCATAGATAATAAATGACATCAGCCAGTGACGTGTAAATATAATTTCTCATTTCCATTGAATTCAACTATACAATATGTAAATTAATCATGAATAGCTTATTTTATCTGTGGTCATTGCAATATCCCAACGTGTGGAATATCAGAACCGTTACTTGAAAAACTAAATGTGCAAATAGTCTGTGGCCTGTCCAGTGTTACCATAGATGTTAAAAGTGAAAGCTGTCAAAATCAGGTTCACATGCTTTTTATTTATTGCATTTATTTGTAAGTGAGATAGTGTGTTTGGAACCTGATAGAATAATATAATTATTACCAAAAAATATTTTTTGCAATGGCAACATTTACTGTCAGCCAAATGCTTTTTTGTCTATTTAATCTATAAGAGAAACATATTTTTTCTATTATGTACAAATGTTAATATTGTTTGTTTGTAAACTAGCGATTTTATAAACTTAACAAACCTATTTAAATTTATCTTGTCTAAAATATCCAAGAAACTTTTTTTTTCTTTAATTAACATGTAAAATATTGCTTCCATTTGTAAATGTATTTTTTTAATCTACGTATAAATCATTTTGTTGACAGATTATAAAATCTTATGTTAGATTATAAACAAACAATATTCACAATATTACTGTGTGTTCAAAATAATAAAACGTACTTAAGAGATTTTATTTAGAAAAAATATTTTTCTTCTATTCTTCTACATAATATATAAGTAGAATATATTCGATACCAAATTAACTTAATAATTATATTTATTTACGATAACTTTACCTTATTTAATTCCAATACAGTAAATCGACAAAGCGCAAAGAGCGTCGGTGGCTCAGTGGTCAAACACTTGACTTGCGATCTGCAGGTCCTGGGTTCCAATCCCGCCATGTACCAATGTGTTTTTCGATCTCCGATTAACATATGTACATTTATCCGACGTTCTTACGGTGAAGGAAGCAATTCAAAGATATGTGTGAAGTCAACCAACCTGCACTTGGCCAGCATGGTTGTCTATGGCCTTATCACCCTTAACTTTGGGTAGGCTCCGAGCCCCTCGGTGGGGACGTATAGTTAGCTGATGATGATGAAATCGACAAAGTTGACGGAGAATTTTACTTGATAACGTCATTAAATATTGATGAAAAATTACATATGTAAATTTAATAGAATTAAAAGAGATAAATACGTCACAAAACCGCATAGGCGATGGTGCCTCTCTATCCTTTGTTCCTTGCTCTCTTTTACACTCGGCTATGGCGGAACGTGACAATATGTCATTACGTCGATTTTTAACACGTTATTACGTCAAAAAAATGGGAAATTTCAATATCTTTGATTTCTTTTGACTATTTTCTGATTTGGAATTAAATATTAGTCATCAAAATAATAATAATTGAGGTAAAATAAAGTTCTCATAATTTGTATGATTGATAAGAAAATATCTAATTTATTTTGACTTTTGTGTTTTAAAATTTAAAATAACCGATCATTTATTATTTTTATTAAAATTTATCTATTTGATTTACAAACAATCCTGTGAAAATGTGTTTAAATAAAAAGATCTGTGAAAACAATTGTTTTATTTACCTTGTATTATGACGCAAAACGAAACAGCTTGAGATTAGCTTTTTTACTGATTTTTTATCCCGATTTTAGACATTTAGCTATAAAATCAATTGTGCATTACCTTTTCTTGCTAAATAAAACAACGTAGCTTATTTAAATCGAGAAATAAGAAAGTGCACATAGGTTCGCGCATAGCAGTTCATAAGTTCGCGCTTCCAAAAAATCAATATTTTCGCCAACAGACTTTCACTCTAATTACCTTTAAGTAAAGTCTACTTCTGTATGATATTTAAACATTTTTCTACATAAGTACACTAATAAATATAGCAATTATTATAAACTTTTTAAATTGTAATGATACATACAAACATAAATATAGTGCCACGTCATTTCAATGCCAAATATTGGATATGGCAATCTCACTAAAAATCAATAATATGCTTGTAAACAAGAGATTCATGTGGGGGAAATAATATAAGCTCTTTCGTAACGTTTTGTACATTGCGTTTTGTTATTATTTAGCTATTTCTAGTTGTTTTGCGTTTTTCATCTGTAGTGTAGATTTAAGGTGACAATGGATACAGCAAATGTGGGATATTCCTACCATCTTCCAACTGCAGGATGGAACTACAAAATACGGAACACTTTGTCTCAATTCAGTGACTTATTTAGTGAATTTAATAAATATATTGCTCCTGCTTATCATCATGATCGCTGTGAGAGGTAAGTTAATGTTCAAACTTAGATATTTATTATGTAAACTAAAAATTACTAAATATATAAATATGTGTTAACAGTATCAATATTTTTGTTTTTAATTATATGAAATTGCAAATATATTTGTGTTACAGGTCCGTACCAATGAGGATTTATTCGATGCACAAAGGGGAATTTGTAATGGTTTTTATAGCATTTTTTGCTTGCTTCGGCCTAGGTGTCTTCATAGGACTTGCAGGTTTGTAAAATTTATAAAAGATACCATTCTCATTGTATCTGAATTTGTCTTTTTAAACATTGGCATCGCCAAACATATTAAATTACAAAATTTTGCAGAGAAAGGGATTGATAAGAAACAAAAACCTCCTTTTTTATTCAGATTTAAACTTAAAGATTTATCAAAGGGAGTTTTTTCTATTGACGCCCCAAGAATAGACGAAAACATTCTTCGCTACGCTAACCAGCGGTTCCTGGCTTATTCTAGAAATCTGTAATCCTTGCCTACTCCTGTTACATTTATCTTATCGGTAGGTCCTTCTCCGACGTCGATGACGTCAGTAGCAGGCAGCAGTGTGCTGGCTAACGCGAGCGACATGTTCCGCGGGCCGTACCCTCTGCGCACTCCTGCGCTCGGCACTCGCGCACAGCAACTCTGGCTGTTCGCTGAGATCCTTACCAACAATAATGACGGTGAGGACAGACCTTTATTTGAACATTTACTTACTATGTCCTGAAACTCAACACGCTGTCAGTGCAGAAAGGAAATAGCGTGATAGCCAGTATATATCTTTTTGGATAATTAAGCTGGTTAATGCAAAAAGATTTGTTCAAAGTAATATTAGCGAAATAAAACAAATTAACCTATTTCGCTTTAGTAAACTCATGATATTTTGATTATCTTAGAACAGCTTCACCATAAAAGCCCGTAAAAATATTAATCATCCATATATTTCACTGGTAGCGAAGTAACGCTTAAGTGTTCTGTTTTATTTCCAGAGGAAATATTCGACAAAAGTTTTCAGATTAGTATATCTATAGATGGAGTACTGAGTGATCATTCCGCAACTAATTTGCTGCCAGAATCTGATGCTACGAATAGGTAAATGTATCGTATTTTTTAGATTGGTAAACATTCTTTTTTCATTTAGAAAGATTTGTAGCCCTTTATTTCGCGCCTTTGCTTTATTATTTTAGTAACAGTGTTGTCAGTTTCAAAATTTTTAACAGATTAAAAATGTTTGTAGAACACAGCATCTTAAATGCAAGAAACAGATATGTGAAGAGGTGATGGTGCTACACCTGGGCGCATTGGAGTTCACGCATTACGTTCTCAACATACGATTCTATGGATTACAGGAATTCCATAAGCGCTACTTTATACGAGAAATTGTATTCTACGTGAGTATAAATTAAAAAAAATCCAAAACTAAACTTCCATCATTTCGTTTTTATATATTTCTAGAATAATTGTTTTATATTTTTTAACAATCTTACAGTTTAAAACGTACAATCCAGCCTTTACACAAATGGAGACGTGGTTTCGATTTATTTTTTTACTGACCACATTTACAGTAGCGGTAAGTTATTAGACAAACACTTGAAAAGTTTTTTCATCCTACAAAATAAGTTTAATAACATTGTTAATGAATTTTCTGCTTTGAATTTAGTGTTAAATTTAAAATCAATATAAATAGAGTAACTTGTAAATATTTCAGTGTTGGTTTGCACATTCACTAAGGAAGTACTCCACACAAGACTGGGCGATAGAACAGAAGTGGCTTTCAATACTGTTACCTTTGCTTCTTCTTTACAATGGTAAGATTCTGTTCCAAATATGCCTGTTATATTGTCATAAAAATAATTTAAATGTATAAATTATCCACAGATCCATTATTCCCGTTACGATTGGTATCAGCAGGATGCTTCGCGCCGTTTATCGATACGGTTTTCCAATCGATGTTCCTCACGTGCGTCCTCCTTTCTTGGCTAGCGTTATACCATGGGCTTAGACAAGTGAGTACTATCCGAGTATTGTTTACATCCTTTATACCATTTACCCAATTCCGTTATATCAATACAACAGCCAAAAACCTGTTAAGTTTTAGTATCCGACTCGAAGGACCATATTTACTAACTGTTTACTAATTAGGTGAATTTAAATTTTAGATTACTGTATTTGTATTAATTGTTGATAGAAGATAATATAGATAGAAAATAAGATTTAATATATGGATAGAAAATAAGATTTACTAACAAAAGATCATATTCTCCTTTCAGAATGAAAGAGGTTTCTTGTCATTTTATTTGTTCAAATTAATAATAGTTGGTCTCGTATGGATGCCTGTCATGATCATCACCGTCTGGCAAAAATATTACGCTTTTTATGATCCAACTTTTAACTACACTGTGAACACCAATTACCCGGTAAGCGCTTGAACAGTTAACTTCAAATTATCCATCCAGTATTCTTGTCATTATCATTATCGTGGGTTTCTGACATAAAAATCTCTAAATAAATATAAATGAATATGAAATCTCTAAATAGATGTTGTAAACTGATATTTTGGCCTCGGAAACCCACGATTAGCCCTTCAAACTTATTTAACTTATTTGTCTCTGACAGGTTATAAAGCTCGTATTCTTCGGTGCCATCATTCTTTACTTCTTATACTTGCTCGTACTTATCGTCAAAGCGTATAGTGATTTACGCAATATGCCGTTTTTCGGTAAGTTTCACATCAAAAATTGATTATTTTTAAAAGACAAATTGATTGAAATAAGATGAGTTGTTTGACATTTTCTAGACATAAGGCTTCGCTGCTTGTCCATAGTAGTCGCTACTGTGACGACTATAACAACATTGCTGGCACTGCAGTCATGGGGACCCGCCGCGCTCCAGGACCACTGGGCATCACAGCCCAAAGTCACCTACGATACGTCCGCCCCTTTCATGGCCCTCTATGGCCTATTTAACTTTAAAATGTATCTATTAGCATATCTATTCTCGCCTGGCATTGGATCTATTCACGGTAAGATTTATTTTTTACTTTCTCAAACATCTGTTTAATAAAAACATAATAATGAATTTTTATATGTTTCAGAAACGGCCATAACCAAAGACAATCCGGCGTTCTCAATGATCAACGACTCGGACGAAGAAGTAATCTATGGTTCCGATGAGGAAAGTCGACGGCCGCTCAATTCGCACCGCAGAGTCAGCCACGAAGATATTTAAAGTCCATAGTTATTTTCCTTAAATCTATGTTTTCTTGTTATAAAATTATACATTGTAATTCGTTTCTTTTTGTTTTGTTATGACCCTTCTATGCACAAATAAGTATGCATTTATCCCTAGTTCATATAACTTGTGACTACATCCCCCTTTATTGTCATATTAATCAGTGCATCAATCTAACGATAAAGGGGGATGAAAGTTACAGACAAAGTTCCCTTATTAAGTCGAAGTCTGTCCAACAATGGTTTTTCGAAGCCAAAATTTCTGTATAAAACATCCACATCCCTGTTTCTCTTTGACAACATTTTGGTCTCAAAAACTCACAGTAAGAGATAACAAGCCTATCATCCGTATTAACAAGATAGCAGTTTAAAGAGCAAAGTCCACCTCCTTTGATTTGAATATCAAGTGCATTGGGTAAAACGATGCCGTATTCATTCGCCATTTTGTATCCGTGGCCATCTTGGAATTATTTATTACGGTATGCAATGTGGTGTAATTAATCGTCAGAAAGTTATTACATTTTAATAGCTTACCATTAAACAAGGCATGTGGAATAAAATCTTTAAAAAAATATATTAAAACCTAAAGAAATAAAAAAATGGCGTAAAGTAAAATGGCGGCTATTGTGTCAGTTCGGTGACAATAGCCGCCATTTTACGACGAAGGTAACATTTATCCTTTTTTAAGGGACACGAATTGATGTTTTCGAAACCTGTTTTTACATATATTAAAAAAATAAGAGTCACGTATACAAATATTGTGATTTTATTACAAGAATTAACTATTGATCTTTTTACATAAGTTAAGAGTTGCATAAATAAGAATTAACTCCTTTTCACATTTGTATAAATAAAGGAATAACTGCTAAACTATTGTACAGTATGTTAAACAAAATAAATAAGTGCTTGTATAATTGTTCAAATTTGGAAATTTAATACTGCAAATTAGTTTTAATGTACAGGAGCCATAGACATCATCTTACATATTAGGCCATGTTCACATGAAATATATTATCAGCTGTTTACTTTATTAATTGTAAAACAAAATTGCAGTGTGTTTTAACCATATTGCATTTTTGTTTAGTGACTATGCATAACACAGCATAGGGATTGTATAGATGGTCAAAAAAACCTTTTAAAAACAATGAGTTATATTGCTCACAACCAATTGCTGACAATAAATTTGAATTGAACACAGCCATAGACAAAGATTTTTACAAATGTCAAAGTTTAACATAAATAATGTAAACAAAACTGAAAATAGATAATTATTAACTACACATTCATAATCAGTTTCATAAATGAAAAACAATATATTTAAAATATTGTAAGCTTTGTTTCTTGACCTACAAGAGTCAGCTATTAATATCACAAATTAAAGAAAGCTTCAAATATGAGTTTTAACTGTATGGTCTTTTTCCAACTCGAAAGCAAAAACTTTTTTGATGACTAAAGGTTGTCACACAATTAAAAGGACCTTGCCAACCCAGTACCTCCACACCTCGTAGTCGACGCGGTGTAAGCTGTGCTGATTGAGTGATTCAGATATAAATTAGTTATCAAAATGAAATGCCCATCTGGTTTGCAGCAGATATTAGCCCCAAATGAACTTAGAAGGTGAGGTCCTTTTAACAATGTGACAACCTTAACATCTTTTTAGACAAAAGCTTGATGGCAATAAATAAAAAAATATCCCTGGTAAAACAATATAAAATTCATTCTAAAGTTATAGTCTGTAAATTGTTCAAAGTATGAGCGATTAGAATCACAGGGTGTGGCTGCAGCACAGCGGAAGGCAGGTGTTGGATTGCCGGGAGGGGGCGCTGGCGTGCTCCGCAAGGCTCCGCTGGCAGGGCATTAGGTGTCGCCGCAGCCCGACGCAGCACAGCACCACCTCTCATTACACATGTAATACCAGCACGTGGATCACAGTTCTCATTTCCACTAGGTCCTTCATCATCCGAACACAAGTCAATCACTTCACAATCATTATCAAGTCTCTTTAATGGATCTGCACTCCTCACATCTGCTTCTGCTGCATGATCAGAGTCGAACCCATCAACATACACTATATCTTTGTCTACTACATACATTTTACTCTCAGATTCCTCCTTGAGTTTTTCAATATAGTCTGTCATACTCTTTAATGACATTCTTTCAACTTTCACAGATACAGGTCTACACTTAAGATATAGTAGTTGTCCTTTCACATCCAGTAACTTCTTATTTCTTTGATTTGGAAATATGTGTGTTCTGTGCCAATAATCTATAGGCCTTCTATACCTAATTGGGAATTGATTTCTACTTTTGCTAACTACATTTTTATTCAAAGGAGTCGTTGTACAACAAAATCTTTCAATTCTTTCTCTAGAATAAGTGGAATCTCTCTGAACATTAGTTTTAGCATTCCTCATATAAGCTAAGGAGGAAAATGGGAAGGGAGGACCTCTATCAACATTGGCAGCTGATCGAGAATTCTTAGGTTTTGTATCTATGTTGATATTATTTGAACTAGCACCATGGGCGATTTGTTTTGTTGACTGCAGTTTCAATGCAGACATAAATTCTGCCAGGCCCCTATTACATGTAGTAGTGGGGATTTCATTATTGCAAAGCCTCTCATGTGCTTGTAATGTATGTAAATTGTCAAAATGACTATCACAATTGTCACACAGATATATGTCAGCAGATTTGACATGCGATTCCTCTTTTTCGACTGACTCTTCTCTGTCATAAAAAAGATTCTCATTTCTAAAAGTTACTAGAAGCCGTCCACTTGGCCTGTAGTACATAGACGTAGTGTGATCTCGATTGTCAACTAACCTTAGCCGTTTTCTCGGTAAGCGCGCGAGATGTGCAGAAAACACAAGTAAAAAAGCGCTCTTGTGATGATTGTAACATCGCCTTACAAGGTTCTTTAGACGTGTCTCCCAATCCTGCGGTACTTGCTCTGGCTTTACAAAGGGATGAGAAAATTCCACATCTTCCGGCCACCATGGTGGTTGGCGAATGTCTTTGGCGGTGTCGTGGCCCCAAGAACATGTTACCATAAACGTTATGAACTTCTCGAGCTGTGAAGCTGATATTGTTGATACCGCTATTGGGTTGCCGTTTGCAAAAAGCAACGGTAGATTAGCGATCATGGCTAGTGGCGTATATTATCATCGCAGAGGTGTCAGCCGATGTGATCTCGCTTCACTCAGCAACACGCTAACGGTTATCACATTACAAGTTGTTGCGAACATCGTTACCATAAACATTGTATCCACAAAACATATGGTTTGCTAGGAACGTCAAACAAAGACCAGAACCAAACGTAAGTTTAATAGTCAAATTTTACAAAAATGCAAACAACTAACGCATTCTGGCTTTAACAAAACTAATGAAAACGAGAGATGGATAGATTCGCAGTGCACAGATAACATTCGTTGCTTTTCTTTCTCACAGATCACAAATGTCTTTTACGGCGCCATATTGGCGCCATATGATCATGTGAAATGTGAACCCGCACTCTCTTAACTCGGACTAGAAAAGCTGTGTACATAACAGATGTGTATTTATAAAATATGAACTATACGTTTAATTAATTTACATCCTTATTTCTATGAATACATAAAGTCTTAAATCTATGATATAAAATAAAATTAAAAAAAAAACGAATAATTAACAAATAAAATTACATTACAATTCATTCTATCAAGTTGGAATGTTTAAAAATAAGTCGACGTTTTCACGTTTTTGTGCGCACGGTGCATTCTTTTTCACAATCTTTCGTATATTTTACACTGTGTAATCTATGCTGTCAGTGCGATTTGACATTTGACACTTATTCAATATCAATAATATTTGTCAAATTGTCAACATTTACTGGTTTAAAACGGTTGTTTTTCTTTATTTATTTTTTATTAATATATGTAACAATACTATTTATTAAATAGTATTACCGTTCAATCAATTAAACTTATAATTTGAAGTTTTATTTACAAAAGTGCGCTATGCTTATTTAATACAATATGGTATGGTATTATCGTATTATTTGATGTAGTATTAGTATTCAAAATGTAGTTTTATTTTTTTGTTTAACTTAGGAGTCAAACAACATCGATTTTTCAACTGGTTCGCCGCCAAATAATCACGTTGAAGCTACAGATTACGAGTAAGTATTCATAATGTTATCAAATTATAAATATTGACATTCTTTGTTCATTTCTTCTCGTAATATCACTAAGCAAACAATGAATCAAGTAACTTTTACTTATTATTTTAATTACGGATTCTAAAGTTTTAATCACAAAAAAAAGAATAAGTTTAATATAACATTGAGATTGCTATAAAAAGTTGTAGGTTTTACTTTGTAAGGTCATTGGTTCCGAGACTTCGGCTTTTAGAAAGTTTTTACTTCATGTTTTACACGAGATGTATAAATTGAATTCATGGATCTGATACTCTTTTCTCTGTGAATGTAACAAAAATACTTTTTATAAAACACTGACAAAAATATATTAAATAAAGGCATTAGTTCTCATTTAAGGGGTGAGACTTTAACTTACCCTTAATTATATTGATTTATTTATAAGAAATATATAATAAGCATATACAATATTTAAAAAATAATCAAATAGTTAATTCAATATTATAAATGTATGCCAGTTACTTTTATAGTATAATAATAAAAATTATATCAAATTACTATCAATGTAGTTTATTATTATCTGGATTGGAAATAAGATATATTTGTTTAATATTAATCAAATAATCATTACATATTAATGAGTCGACCCTGTGAATACTAATATTATGTATAATAAAATTATTTTACTCATTAACATAAAAATACAATAACTAGGGAATAAACACACATTGGAGGAATAAATTACTAAATATAAAAATATGTTGAAAGGTTTGAAAGTACTGGTTTTCTTAAGTCCACCTCAAATGAAAAAAAAAATAGTAAAATCATAAATGGAAGTTCTCTATCCCTCTGAGTTATCTATGACTTGTGTTGTTTTTTTTTTCTAGTTTACATTTTGCAACATGGAGTATGGAATATTTGAAGAATGCCGCAATGCAGCTGCAGCTAGTGAGGCCAAGGAGCTTAGCTTGGGCCATCATGTTGAAGGCCCTTCCTTCACCTTCTAGTGATATTATAACCAGGTATCCACTTTACTTGTAATTCAAAAGAAAACATAAATATATTTTTAAAAATATTTTAATTCTTGGTTGAACAAATTTAGTTATATTACATTGAAATCAGTTAGATGTTTATGAAACATATCACTTTTACCTTCGTTACAGTTTTTCTTATTAAATTCCAATTGGATTAGTAAACTCTTAAGTGCCTTTTTCCACTTAGTGACTTTCTCTTGTAGAGATGTCATGGTTGCAGAGGAAATAAGACAAGGACTATTAGTCTATTGTTTATTTTTATAATGTTAGTAGCTATCGCCCGCAACTCCGTCATGGCGGAATAAAAAAAAACGTAATGAGTAGCATATATGTTCTTTCAGACTATGTTCTACATCTATGCCAAATTTCCTTGAGATCCATACAGCTGTGCTGGAGATACCATCAAACATCCATCCATCTAAACATTCGCATTTATAATATTAGTAAGAAATACTGAAATGTAAGCCAAATGTTATATTTTTTACAGTATTAAAGCACATAGGAACTTTTATATTGACCTAAGAGATAAGTTGTCTATGGACCCGCGCGCCGTCATAGACGATGATCCACTCTCACAGAATGATGAGGTAAGTTTACAGGATAGACTTGCAAATATTATTATAAACACATTCAATACTACTACAATTCCAACTTGCAAAATGAAATGTTGACAATCAGTAGCGATGAATGTGTTATGTTAGTTAAATTAATTTATTACTGTAATATATAATATCGAACCTGGATAAGCAATAAACTGTATAAGCAAGATTCATTCTCCGGTCAAGACCTTAAGTGAGAAACTGGGTGTAGAAAAACCTCTATTAGGGAGAAAAATATCCCGGTTCTTTGGACTCTCTAAGACTGTTTATGGCCATACTATTGTTTATAAATTCTATATTTTTTTTTCAGAGTGCATGGAAACAACACTTCTGTGATAATGAGCTGAAGGCTCTTATATTACAGGATGTTGTTCGAACTTATCCAGAAGAAGTATACTTTAGAGATAAAGATGTTCAGGATTTAATGGTAAGGATACATTGTATATTGACGTGGACTAAAAGTATATTACTGTGGGTTTCCACTGTTTAAAAACCTATAAAAAAAATCTACAGATTTTCCTTTCAACCTATTTTATCTTACTAATATTATGAATGCGAATAGATGGATGGATATTTGTTTGTAGGTATCTCCATATATCTGGCATACATATAGAAATAGCCTGGAAGAACACATAGGCTACTAATTATGTTTTTTTTTATCGCCAATGGACAGAGTCGCGGGCGACAGCTATTGTTCCGTATGATAAAATGTTGGCCTCTAACTTGGGTAGGCACCGAACCCCTCAATGGAGACTGTGTGAGCTAATGATGATAAGATCATAATAATTTATTTTTTTTAATTAGAAATATAAATACTGTCCATTTATAGAGTTTAGTGGATTTTCATCAAAGTCGTTTAATTCTTTTATTTTTAAAATAAACATATTTGTAGGTGCGTGTTCTATTTTTCTGGGCCAGATCTCACTCGGTGGGATACAGACAAGGTATGCATGAAATACTGGCCCCCTTACTATTTGAGTTACACGGAGATAGGAAATACGCACCAGATGATATCAGGTAATTAAATTAATTTACTTATATTTCTCTATGTTTGTGCCAGGATGTTTACGACAATAGTCGAATGCCGTACCTTTAACCATTAGGCTATTGATGATGATTTTAAAATAATTAAATTGTGTTTTTTTTTTCAATAAGAGAGAATTGATTCATTGTTTTAATAAGATTTTCTTTTCCAGTGATACACTCAAATGTTATTTAGACAAGGAATATTTGGAACATGATAGTCAGTATGTATTTTTATTGTTTTTAATTTTTAATCTACATTTTTACAATGTAAATAATGAAAGTACATAAAATATCCTTTATCCGTAAGATTTTTTTCTCATTTTGTCTATTTTTAATATTTTATTATAACTGTTGATGATGTTATCAATAAATTTAAAATGAAATTTAATAATATTAAATCAAACAGAGATTGAAATATATAAAAAAAAGATTTTTTATTTTTTTTATTTTCCTGTATATTGTTAAAGATGTTTGTTGCAGCATGTTGTTCAACGCAGTAATGAAAGGTGTGGAGAGGTTCTACACAACGGGAGATGTGGTGCCCAGCTCCAGCGGCAGACTGCCCACCTCCACATCTGTACATGTAACTTATCCATTACTTATTACCTAAGTTATTATATTCAGATAAATATAAACTTAAATTACAAATACAGACTTTACAATATGAATAAGACAATTTTTGACGGGCAGACAAAAGACAATTTTTTTGTTGTTTTGTTCAGTTTTTTTTATTTTTACTTACATTAAAAGAAATAACAAAATTGAAACTCGGTATTTTCTTACTTTTTACTATTATTATAAATGCAAGTTTTTGGATGGATGGATACATATTTGTTAGAAGTTTTCTCTGGAACTACTGCATGGATCTCGTTGAAATTTGGCACAGATGTAGAACATAATCTGGAAGAACGCATGGGCTACTAAATAAGTTTTTTTTTTTTAAACAGGACAGTTTTAAATAAAACATGACATTTTATTTTATTAAATAATTAATGTTGTTTTGTATTACAGAGTCAAAATGAAGTGGTGCGATATCTGGAGAGAGTGAAGGATGAGTACTTAGCGCCATTAGACAATGAGTTGGCCACACATTTGGCCAAATGCAATATATCAATGGAACTATTTGGAATGTCAGTATTCTGTAATAATCTCCTAATAAATGCATTTTTAATGAAAATATTACGATTTAAATATCGTCGTTTAACACTTTTCATGCTACTGCGATTTTTTTTTGTTAAATTTGAATGCCTGGCGAGAGGCACTGAATGTGTTGAATCTACAAAATCTTATTACTTATACTCTTTTTAACTGTAATCAAGAACGTCTAAACCGATTTGGCTGAAAATTGGTGGAAAATTTTATCATTTTTTTTTAATTTCCTCATGGTAAAATCGCGTGCAAAAGTGATAAAATTATTTTTTTACTATGTAACAAAATCAACATAATAAGACCTACTATGGTATAGTAGTAAACATTTTTTTGGAATTTCTTTGACCCGGTTACGAGGCCTTTAAGCCAAGTTATTTATAGATGTGCAGAGATAATTTAAAAAAAATGTGGCGTGTGAAAGTATAGAGAGATATATGTGCAGTCGGTGGCTGCGGCTGCTGTTCGGGCGAGAGTTCCCGCGCTGCGAGATCCCGCACCTATGGGGCTTCATCTTCGCAGACGGACCTGTGCTGCCCAACCTGCACTACATCATTGTCGCCTTGCTCATCTCTATGAAGCCCTCGCGTAAGTATATTTTAATACATATACTAGCCTATTGATTTCCATTGAATTATATTTAACTAATTTCGCATTTTTAGTTTTAACGATGTATGTTTTTAATGATGTTTGTTTTATTATCAGTGATGGAGGCGGAGAGTGGTGCGGCGCTGTCAGCGCTGATGCGACCTGCGCGTGCGCCGGTAGCGTACGTGTGCGCGCTCGCGCTGCATCTGCGCCGCCCACATCTGCCGCGACCCGCCACGCCCCCGCAACCGCCCTCCCCGCCCACCACACCGCACACCTCGCACACATCGCACACATACGTGTAAGTATATTCACTGCCTTATGTCTTCTTCCATACCATGTTCTACATCTATACCAAATTCCACCAAGATCGATGCAGCCGTTCTTGAGATAACTTTTAACGGTCATCCGTACATGCAGCCAAACATTTGCATTTAAAATATCAGTAAAATTGACTGCCTTTGCCTCCAGTTAATGATTCCGTATACGGCAATTTTTTTAACCATGTGATCTTTGTGGATATTAAGGTCGTCGTGGGAGCGTGGTCGCTACGAGCGGCTGGAGTACGCGGGAGGTGTGGGGGCGGAGTCGAGCTCGGAGGGGTCGGAGGGCGTGGCGGAGGGCGGTGACGTGGCGCGGTCGCTGGCGGCGCTGGCTCTGCTGCGCGCGCGCCTGCCGCCCGCCGCCGCCGCACTCGCCGCCGCGTTACCCCGCGCCCCGCCCGCCGCCGCACTGCCCCTCAGGCAGATACTACAGGTCAACACATAACTAAAACACATCCACATTTCATCCCATACCAAAAAGTGTTACATCTCTTACGACATCTCGTAGGAATATTAACTCTTTTTGTTTAACGAGGCGATTGTGTTAAGGATTCACTTCTTATTTATGTAGTCCTCAAAATGCAGTAGTTTTTAACGCCTATTCCATTTTATAATCGCTTACAGTCTGAATGTAGCTATTAGGTGTGACAGTTTTTAAACTTAACATTTGATATGTTTGACAGTTGGCAGCTCTACTGCAGTGCCGGAACCACGACCTAATAGACGTGGAGACGGCACTGGAAGCCGCGGAGAACCAGTCCCCCGATGCTGTGGGCCAGCATCAGATAGTGCCCGTGAGGGTGCAGCCGCAGCGCCCTCGCCAGCTCCGACAGCCCAGAAAGGTCAAGGAGGTCCCTCTCAAGGTCTTCCACCAGGTAGAGTGCCAGCAGCCCTCAGACCTTCCCTTCTTGGACCCATTGCGATTAAGGACAGAGTGACTACGACGCAAAATTATGCTCTATAGTTATTACCATTGAGTTATAGTGCTGTGAAATTGTCTATGGTCGAACCAATACTATGATATTTTGTATTACTTTCGTCTGTTTAATTAGTTTTAAGTGCAATACGTATAAAGATCAAATTTAATATATTTTACATGTTAAATATATAGTATAATTCGCTCTCTCATCTTGGTTGCTCTTAAGATATATTTTTAGCTGATTTTTTTTTATGAATTATATTTACACGCATGGCACACATAGATTTTACATTTTCATATGTACTGTAATTATTTTTAGTTTAAGTATAACTTGCATATTATTGATAATGTACAAACATTATTATGTTTCGCAATTTTTTTGCTATATTTCGAACGTAAACATTCTTTGCATAATTCTAACTGTATATTGTGTATTTATGAAAATTATATGAAGAATGAAATAAAATTGAATATTTCTGTGTCTAACTTGTGTTTTTTTTTTACGAAGTTGAGTAAAAGTTTTTTTTAAATTACATTAAGCAAAATTAGGAACTGATATTTTAAATTACCAGAAAAATAAAAGCGTTTTGTCACACAAAGGTTTATAGTTTTCCACGTGTTTTGGATGTATGTTACATACGTCTTTGTCTCCGTGCTTCGTGACAAAAAAAATGTCATCTGTCTGTCAATTTATTGTCAAATCAGATTTGTCAAAATAAAGCAAATAAATATTCTAATTTCCACATTAAATTCAATTAAAGAAACAAATTAATCATTATTTAGGAATTTAAGATTTTACTACTGTAAAAGTTAAGTGTAAATTTCTTAAAAATGGCGGAAGCTAACAAAGAAAATGCTGAAAACCCGCTAGACATAGATGGTAGTAATTTTAATTCGGAAATGTATTTGGAATGTTTAATGAAACTTGCTACTTTAAAACAAGTTATGGATAAAGAAGCCGAAATCGTAAAGCAGAGTCAATTTCTACAATCAGAAATGCAAACTTTGGTGTACGAAAATTATAATAAGTTCATATCTGCCACTGAAACTGTGCGTAAAATGCGTACTGACTTCCAAATTATGCAAGAAGAGATGAATAAGCTTAGCAATAATATAAACAAAATAACAACATTCAGCTCTCAAATATCTGAGTCTTTAAAAGAGAGTGGTACAAATGTAAATCGTTTGTGTTCTACAAGACAGTTACTTGATAAACTTCAATTTTTATTTTTGTTGCCATCACAACTTAATAAAGCTATAATAGAAAACAGGTACGCTGATGCAGTACATGATTACGCACACGCTCAAAGGGTGTTACAAAAGTATGGTAACCAGCCATCATTCCAGAGTATCCAGTCAGAGTGTTCCGAAATTATTTATGGCTTAAAAAAGACACTGAGAGATAGGCTACTTAATTCGGAAACATCAGCATCTGAACTAGCAGAGAGTGTTGGACTTCTAAGACAGTTGCAGGAAACAGATTCCTCGTTAAAAGATATTTTTCTTAGTTGCGCAGAGAGTAGATTAGATCAACATTTAAAAAGTTTAAATGCAATGTTGGAACACACTGACATATTAGAATGGGTTGAAAAATGCAATAATACCTTATTAGCTGATTTAGGTATTGTTATATCATGTTATCATGAAATGTTCCAAGATCAAGAAGCAAATAATCTCCCTGAATTTGCTGAAAAAGTTATGTCTCAAGTCTTTCATTTATTTGAGGAAGTTGTGAAAAGACCTGAAAATATTGGCACAGAAATATTGATTAGAGGTTTAGATAAATTCTTCAGGAAGTTGCAGGCCATGTCTGAAATAATTTCCAGTGATGTAGTTTCACAAAAAGCTCTTGATGTTGTCATACAATGTATAAATCATAAAGCTGTAATGCAGTATCAATTGATTCAAAGTCAGTTCAAAGATAGTTTGATGAGAGTGCGGCAGACATTAGCAAGTAAAGGCACAGAAACTGTAGATCTGAAGGATATTTTAAACTCACTGCAAGTATATTTGATGCAAAAAATTCAAGCATCGCTGTTAGACTTAATGGCGTTTTTACAAAACAACCTGTCATTTGGACTAAAGCCGTGGTGTGCTAAAGCTGTAGCCAACAGTTGTTGGACAGTGATTTCAGAAACTCTAATAAATCTATCAGATATGGTAAAGAAGATGGCCTGTTTGAAAACATCCAACAATATACCCTTTGAGCTTCTTCTAATTCTTGCCAAATTATGTTTGGAATTACAAGAAAATGGAGTCAGTACTCTACATAATCATCTCATAAAACTTCTAGAGGAAGCTGCACCGGGATTGACTATAGAAAATAAGGATAAAAACAGTGTGATGGTGAATTTATCCACAGCAGCACAATCTGCATTGGATTCAGAAGTTGTTTTTATTGGACAAACAGCGGCACAGATGTTGCGTGTATCCGTGCTTGCTAGGGATTGGTTAAGAGCTCCGGAACCTAGAGGACCAAGAGCAGTTTGCCGTAGAGTAGTGGAAACACTGGCGAGTGCGGATTCCGCTGCTTCGCAACTATTCCCTACTAGTGTGAAGCCATCTAGTGACTCCAGTAGGCGTACAATTTGGTCACGAGCACCATCGTCATTTTCTCCTATTAATAGAATATTTTCCGAGCGTATTGAAGTGTTCAGTCCGGCTGGCGCTGACCGTGGTGCGTTATCTAACGGGGCGTTGAAGGTAGCGCTTAAAGCGCTGGTCGAGTGCGTAAGGTTGCGTACATTTAGTAGGCATGGTTTACAACAGTTGCAAGTTGACGTGCATTTCCTGCAGCAGAGGTTGTCGTGTATGGGAAACGATGAGAGATTGCTGAATGCACTGCTGGAAGACGCGTTGGCATCCGCGCAGCTGAGATGTGTCGACCCGCAACTCATGGAGCCCAGTATTGTCGATATTATATGTGAAAGAGGATAATTTAATCTTACTTTAAATATAAAATAATCTTACGATTTATTGCTATTCCTATATTTATTAATAAATTTAATTTAATATTATCAAAACGTGTAGTTTTCTTTACTTTCCAAGCAGTCGGAACTTAGTGCGTGTTTACTGAGTTAGAAAAAGAAGAGGCGAACCGTCATTTGTACCTCAGTTTCCACTGTCGAAATACCTGCATTTATTTCTGTTTTTTCGAAGATAATGAATGAACGAGGTAAGGATTTTAAAAGGATTTAAATAAAAACAGTTGTGTTTTAGACAATTTATTTTTAACCCATTAAAGAAAATTGCATCATCATATGAAAAATAATGAATCTTCTACCTACATAATATATAAAATTTCATGTTAAATGCTCCTAGAACATAAATCTCACGAGACCGATCTACATATTACTTACAAGTTACGGTGTTAGTCACAGTACAATAAACATCAATTAAAATTAAAAACAACTTTATTATAATTACTATTACAAACAGAATTAAACGATTTGGTCCTAGTTTGCTAAAAACTCAAAATTACATCGGTCAAACTAAATATGCACCACATTCATCTATTTCTTACTATTTGAGATTGCAGAAAAATGTATCGTTAGTCTAGAAATTATCGCCTCAAAAATTGAAATTTTTGGTCTGTTGTTTATTCCCAATATATAATAAATTTCATCAAAATTGAGTTGGATCTTAATATTACAAACACCGATCAGATAAATCCGGTGTCGAATAAAACTAACGCTTATTTTACGATGGTCAATCATACACTACCAACATTACGGAAACATAAATTGATACAAACGGAAGCTCTTACATTCACTACAGCAAATTACAATTCCACATTATAAAATAATATTTAAAACAATGTCTATAAGCTCTTGAAAATTCATTTATTTTATTGTAATATATTTGATTTCTTTCTTACAGTAAAACAGTCATAGATATGTCTCTAAATCTGATTTTAAAATGTGTGACCTTCATTATTGTATTAAAAATGTCCAATTCGATTCGCTTTTTCCAACACACGGTTTACAACGATGTCGATGTCTACGCGCTGTCCAATGTAGTTGCAAAAATTTTGATAAATTTAACTTTTGTATGAGATCACTATTCGTGATCATTTATCACAATTCTCATTACATTTCAAATATCAAAATATATATTTCTTTCAAAAACACCACAATTACCTTCATTTCTTATTGTATTTGCATTATTTAATTCTTATTGACTACATGAATTACGCAACCACTTGTAGAAAACCTTTGAACGACTTTAACGTATTATAATAAGAGATTTCACTTCAATCTAATTGAAAAATCTTCCCTTTTCTCGTAGTAAAGCTCTTGGTCTCAAAACCTTTCGAACGAGTGTTAAACATTTCATGGACAGCCGTAAACATAAACTGCAATTTCCAAATTTAATTGCACTGCACCTGTGGATAATGAACTCAAAAAATCCTAAAAATAACAATATAAATATCAACTCTCATACATCGTACTTATTCTAAAACAAATTGACAAAATATAACTATAATATTATAAATCTTAATTCGCAAATGTACACGTAGACAAGACCATCGCTCGACTCACAATAAAAATATTTGAAATTTCACGTAGGCACCATAAACTCGACGCGTTTGTAAATATATTTCTATGATACAAGTGGTCCTTCTGTTACCGTATTGTGAGTTTGTCCGCGTGATGTCATCTAAATAACTAGCGATTCCCCTACTCCTTAAACTATATTATTACATCGAAAAAATGTCTCCGCATTAATTATCCCGAAATCGAAACTGTTTTGTTCTTCAAATGTTGTTTGGCGACGTGTTTCTTCAATTCGTCTGGAACGGGCACGCCCTTGTGCGCCGCCACGATCGGCGTTTTCGCAGCGGGCGTCTGTTTCAAAGATTTCCGCGTGTCCCGCGACGGTTTAGCGTCGTTATTATTCGTGGTCGAGTTTCTAGTCGCGACGCCTGATTTTTTAGTTTCATTCAATTCAATTGTTTTAGGTCGCACAGTTGGTTTAACAATAGCTTTTTTCGGGGGAGTTTTTCTTGTAGTTTTGGCGACATTAGCGTGGACTTCGGGCGGAGGTGACCGACGCCGCCGGCTGCGTGGCGGCGTGTGATCGAGCGTGGTGTGGCGCGACAGCAGCGCCGCGCTACTGAACAACTTACCACAATCGCATCTGTGTTCCACTTCTGTTGTGCCTGCATATAATTAAATAAACATTACATTGATAAATTAAGTAAATGACAATGATGATTGACACTGGACTTACGAGATAAACTGACCTCGATATTGAACAGATTTTTGACAAGGATTAAGAATATTTTTAAACTTGATAAGTCTGTAAAAATTTAAATAGCAAGAAAATACTTACGTTTTCTAATAGGTTTTGCTTGTTCAGGTTTCAATTTGTGCTTTATATTAGTAGGCTTTCCCAATGATTTTCTCTTAACTACACCACCACTCAATAATTTCCGTTTGCTCGCGATCGATTTCCTTTTCTGCGGTTTCTTCACTTCACTAGCGGTGGGGGTTTCTTTGATGGTTTCGGGTAAGGCATATTTGGTGTCGCTGTCATCAGAATCAGTGGCAGTGGTTGGCTTCTCATTGGCTTTGGGAGTTGACTTAGTCGCTGTGGATGAGGTCGGTGCAACAGACATTTGTTCTATAGTTTTTTTCAAGCGAGACGTTTTGAGCGGCAGTTGCATAGAAATCCTTCTTTTCAACAAATCCCTTGAACTGGGTCTTTCGAAATGTAAAGAATTGCGCTTTTTAGTTTTGATCTTCATAAAGCTTTTTTCTTCCATTGATGTTTCTTCTTGGAAATCCGGATTGAGCATGTATCTTACGTCATCTTCATCACTCGATTCTATCGAAGGCTTTAAAACAGACTCAGCGAGAGGAGCGGGCGGCGTATTGAAACTCTTTTTTCGTTTAGTTATAGTCGGGATGACTTTATTTATATTCTTTTTCTTATCGACTAAAGTATCATTAACTTTTGGTTTAAGATTTTCGTCATTTTTTATCTTTGAAGGTATGTGTTGGGGAACATCTACTTCTTTGTTAATAACAGTTTCGGTTACAATTTGTTGTAGTACTTTTTCTTTTGCTTCAGTTATTTTTATAACCGGATCCTGTATCATAGGCATAACAATATTTACGTGTGTTTGCTTTCTCAATAAAAATCCAGCGTTAATAGTATTCTCAGCCTCGAAATTTCCAAGTTTGCTTACGCTTATATATCTATCATCGTCTAGTTTATTTTGCTTGATATTAATTGGCTCAATGCTGTCCTCTTCATCATCTTCCACGATAATCAATGAATCATCTGTTTCATTAAGACACTCTTCCGATTGACGACTTTCGGTATCTAAACTTTCTCCTTCTAATTCTTTCTTTAAAGCGGCTTGTTTAGCTTTTGCAATTGACTGTTTCTTTTTTCTTAAACATTTTTCTGTATGTTTATTTAAAGAAAGCTCGTTGGGAAAAACCATGTAACATAATGAACATTCGTGTATAATGTCTTTTGTAGAACTGAATGAGCTTTTAACACTTTTATCATCAGATTTTTCGGAACACGTCTCTAAATGTTGCTCCTTGTGTTCATTTAATAGTTGAATTTTCTTAAACGTTTTATCGCAAATGTCACATTGATGGGTCTGTACTGCCTTCGGAGTTTCTACTTCAATAGCTTTTTGTCTATTTATTCCATCGTGCGTCTCTCTATGTTCGACAAGATGATGGAGTTTTCTAAACGACTTGTCACAAGGCTCACAGCGGAACCCAGCACTGTGGTCCTCCGTCTGCTTTAAAGCACTCTGCTCTTTAGCAATTTTATTGTCGACTTGTTCAGATGAACTCTTCCGCAGTGTTCTTGTCGGCATAGAACTAGGATTATGAATAATCCTATGTTGCACTAAATGATGCAACTTTCTGAATTCCTTTTTACATATTTCACAACTGAAAACTGACTTAGGGACATTCGTGTCATTATCATTTTTCTTCGAATCTTCATTCTTATGTTGCAATTTATGATGAGCTAAGTACGACAAGTGTCGGAAACTCTTTCCGCAAATTTCACATACTATGTTAATAAAAGGTTTACAAACATTTATGGCTTTTAATGTCGATTTTCTTGATTCGCGTTGCTTAGCCATTTGTTCTTTATTAATCGTTTCTTCTATTATGTCTTCATCTGGATTAGAAACTTTAGATACACTGTCTCTTGAATTTCTTTTCTTCGCAGTCAGAATTTCCTTTTCTTCTATATCCTTGTCATCAGATTTAATATCGTGTAATTTATTTACACATTCTTCAGGATCTCCTGGCCTTGTGTAAGACTTGTTTAAACGATTTGGCGATAGACCTGTACAATGTTTAACATGTTTAAAAACTACATTTTCATTTCGGTAAATCTTTTTACAAATAGGGCACGCTATTTTTTGATTAATTTTACCCATTGTCCAATTTTCTAGTACGATTTCTTCTTCGCTAGGGTCTTCATCGTTTGCCGGGGGACTCGGACGTTTCGGTGGTTTCGGACCTTCCGGTGGTTTCGGATCTTCCGGTGGTTTCGGGTCTCCCGGTGGTTTCGGATCTTCCGGTGGTTTCGGGTCTCCCGGTGGTTTCGGATCTTCCGGTGGTTTCGGATCTTCCGGTGATTTCGGATCTTCCGGTGATTTCGTATCTTCCGGTGATTTCGGATCTTCCGGTGATTTCGGATCTTCCGGTGGTTTCGGATCTTTCGGTGGTTTAGGTTTTTCGGTATCTATTAACCTTGGCTTCTTCTGTGGACTCGGATCTTTACTTTTATCTGAGTCTGCATCAGGAAGTGGATATTTTCTCGGACGTCCCCGTCCCCTTTTTGGAGGCGTTTGCTGTTGTGTGTCAGAATCTTGACTTTTTATCGAACTACTGCTGTTTTCAGCTTGATTTTCCAATAATTCGGCAGCTTTAACCAAATTATCAATGGCACTTATTGGATTAGTATGAGCAACATACGTATTCGTGTGGTTGTTAATATCATTATAAGCAACTTTATCTACCTCAGGAGATTTGTTTTTGTCATCAGCATTAGTACGTCCTAGGAGGTATGATTTTTTCGGAACATGATTTTTAGGACTTTTGTCAAGCCTATCTTCAACACGTCGTTTTTTCTTTGGCGATATTTCAATTCCTATATCGTCGGATTGAATTAATTCCATTTCTGGCGCCTCTACAGGAGTCAACACCTGTTTTCTCTGATGTTTACTCTTAGTAGTTTTAGTCTCCTCTTGCGTTTTATTATCGAAGTTGTCTAAAATATCAGAATCCATGGAATCTGTTGTACTATGGGTAAACGTTTCTGAATCTGTTGTAAATTGTTTGATTGGAGATAACTTTTCACCTTGTACATTTAGTTGACTTGGTACGAAATCAATATTAGAATCCATAAACACGACCTTTACTGGTTTCTCTTCAATTATTGTAATTGGACTTTCTTTTTGACGTTTAGCTGTCAATGCAGTGTGATATGCAATTTGCACTTTTGATTGATAATTCTTTCCGTGAGATTCTTCCTCAGATGTTTGATGTTTATTAGAAACAGGTATTTTGCTGTGATAGTTACTGTGTCGCGCTTGTAACATTTGCTGTTTGTGCGTGGACTTCGCCTTAGACTCTGCCAATAGCACTTCATTCCTGGTCAACTTCTTTGGAGCGATATCTTTCTCTACCGCAGTTTGCACAATATTATGTGTCTCTTTGCCATCTAAATTAACGGTAAGACAATTTTCATAAGTTACAGAATTTCTTCTGTAAAATTTATCAAAATCTTTTTCTGTTATTATAACTTCTTTTTTAGATTCGTCATTCGCTTTGTGACTTAGTTCCATTTCTAAGTCACGTGTTTGTTTTGCATCTCCTGAAGGTATCTTTTTCAGATTTACATCTCCCGTTATTGGTTCATGTTCGATTATTTCGTCGTCTGAATCTATATGCACAATTTCGTTTGTGTGTTGCACAATGTTTTTGTTGTTGTTGAACTGTGATAACACATTGGTTTGATTGGTGGTTTTGTTTTTATGACTATCATTTTGCAAAGATAAAATATTATCAACGACAAATTTCTGTGGTAATTCATGAGCTGGTCTTTCTACAAAAGGTATGCCATGTAATTCATTCATTTTGGTTTCAATTTCATCTAAAGTTACAGGTTGATTGTTGTTGGCATGATATGAAGGTCCAAATAAAGTCATACCTTTCTGTTTTTCTACTCCTTCCATGTTTGAATTATTTTGTGTTCGATCCTTATTTGTGGTTTTAGCTGGAGGGACTCTGTTTATAATGTCCTCAACAGTTTTGTCAATTAGAGCTTGATTGTTTATTTCCCTTCTTTGTAATAACTCTTTCATATTTGCGTGTGAATGTGACATCAAATTGGCAGAGTCAGCTTGATGATTTCCTGAAGTATCATCTTTTGTAGTTTTTTTATTAGTTACAGGTTTTGTTTTTGTCGCAGGACGGTCTTTGACTTGATTTGGTTTCGCGTCATTTTTGACAGCAGACTTAACAAATACAGCCGTTTCGTTTTTGTTAGAGCTTAGTTTTTGATGTTCTTGTACCTTCGCCATAGCATTATTAGTTTGTTGTCTTTGACTATCAATTTTCTGCAGTACATCTCTTCTGTTCAAATCGTTCGGCTGTTTGATCTGCTTCGTATTAGAACTGTTAGTTGTAACTTTAGTTTCTTTGATTTTATTAAGAAACTCTTGTCTATTAGCTTCTGTCCACTTGCCAAATGGAACTGCAGCATTGTTATTGTTTACAACTTTTGAGCCTGCATGTTTCGTAATTTTAGGAATTTCCTTTTTAGCTTCATTTTTTACATTAGATTGAATTTTATCATGACTTTCAAGTATTTTAGTTTTATCCTTCAAATCAACAGGTGGTGGAGCTATAACATTCTTCTCAATCATGTTGTGATTGTTGCCTTCTTCCTTTATTGTCTTTTCCATAATAATTTTAGTATTATCTTGATCTTCTTTCTTATTGGGTTTTATTTCTTGTTGTATTAAATTTGTTTTTGGCAAATCTAATGTTGGTTGTACATTTTGATCCGTTTTTATCTCATCTGTTATCAAGTTTTTACTCTCGTGGGGAGTGTTTTTCGTCGCTTTATCAATTTCTTCATTCTGTAATTGGGATTTATCTTTTGTTAGCTTCACACTTTCAATCGTAGTGTCTTGCATTGTAATATCGACATCTTTTACTGGCTCCACAGTCGCCTCAAGTGTGCTATTATTTGAAATAGTAGCACCTGTCATTTCCTTCTCTAATTTTGTTTCTGAATTACTCTCCACTGTTACACTTTCTTCTGTTTGCATTTCTTCTATTTTGCTGTTCACAATAGTCTGGTCGATTTCCATAACTTCACATTCTTGTTTAGATTCAACTATTGACTCATCTATGTCTTCAGAAATATCTTTAATGTCGACACAGTTTCCAAGAACTACATTATTCTTTACAATTGATGGGTTATTAGTGTTATTACTTGGCTCTGTTACTTCTTCATCTTGGGTAGATAATTCATTAACATTCTTTGGTGGTTCTTTCATAATAATATCCTCACTTATTATTTCATCTTTTGGTGCTGATGTATCGGATTTGTTAACCTCCAAAGTAGTTTTAATGATCTTCTCTTCTGTATCCTCATTACCTGTATCCTCAATTTTATCTTGATTTTCTATCATATCTTTCGCTGGAAGTGCTTCATTATTATCAGTATTTTTCTCTGGAAGTGTTTCATTATCATCATTACTTTTCTCTGGAAGTGTTTCATTCATATCATTGTTTTCATCTGATGTTTGTTGTGACTCCTTATCTGGAATTACTGGTACATTTATTTCACAAATTTCTTTTGAATTTTTAACTGGTGCATCTAAATTCTTTTGCTTGGAGCTATCAGTGTGGACTTCTATTGTTTTCTTCACATTATCTGAATGTCTGCTAGGGTGTAGTTGCTGATCAACCATAGTCTTTGTTAATGGAATACCTTCTTTATTAGGTGTAGAATGATATGTCATAGGTGTGAAACTACCAACAACAGGTGATTTTCGAGATTCACTGAACTTCATCATCTTTCCATTTAAGTTGACTTCTGACTTTGAATCTGACAGAGATTCTTTATTCAATTCTACATTGATTTCATTTGTAGGTGTTTCTTTTTGAGGGCTAGCGATTTTCTTTTCATCAACTTTAGTGGGTTCACTAATTACTTTGTTTATGTCTTTTATTGGGATGTGAGATACATTCTCAATTGATTTTCCTTCCTTCACAGGCTGAAAAAATAACATAGTAAAATGTACAAGTTGTTTGTAGGCAGACAATATTTTATTTTACAGCTACTTTAAATAAGCAATTCAATTATTGTGTCTGTCATGTAAAACATGCAAAACTTACAACTTCCTTTGGGACTTCTATTTCAATTTCTTCATAGACTTCTAAATTCCCTTCAGAGTTCTCTCTGAAATGAAATTATAAAATTCTGTTTGTAATACTCACCAGAGCAATCATTACCAAATTAAATTATTTTAAGGCTAAACTAATTTTAAAGTAGCAAGGAAATGGACCACTTTTAGAGCAACAGTTTAGTTACACAATGAAGCATCTAGAAATCCTAAGCCTTTGTTGTTCTTCATCTAAGAACAAAACAAACAAAATTCCAGTACTTTATGTGTTTATTTCATTCATTTCAAGCAAAAACCCTTTTAAAAACATGTATAATGTGACATATAACTGAACAAACAAAGATAAGAAGATCTATAAATAAAGTGAAGTCTTAACCAATCAATATCATTTCTAAAAATAAATAAATGCATCACAATTCCTTTTTAACTATCTTCAGCAATCATTAAACCAATATAAATATATTTTGAGATTACATCTTCACAGATACAAAAGCGCAAATACTTTTTTTGAAAGTTGCCTTTATAAACAACCTGAATTTCAACTTTAATTTTTTTGTAATGAAAATATAAGCAGATTTTTGTTAATGTTACTAATATTATAAATGCGAATGTTTAGATGGATGTTTGTTTGAAGGTATCTCCAAAACAGTGGATAGATCTCTATGAAATTTGGCATACATATAGAACATAGTCTGGAAGAACACATAGGGTAGTAATTATGTTTTTTTTTCGTTCCGCACGGTTGGAGTCGCAGGTGACAGTTAGTTTACTAATATTTCCTGTAACATTCTAAATAAGTTCTATGCTTGTGCAAGGATGTGGTTTACAACAATAGCCGAATGTTGGGATTCAAACCCCTGATCTTGTAATCAGAAATCCATATCCTTAACCATTAGGCTATTGATGCTTCAAATTTGATTCTTCTACATTGATATGTATTTTGTAAATCATTCCACTAACCATATGATGTGGAACTAGAATATACCATAGTAATTTTGATACTACCAATAAAGTAAGTTGTAAATGTTCAACTAACACATGGTTAAATAAACAGCACAAGTCATAGTAATATTAACATTAAATCAACATTGTGTGAATAAATACAATAAGAGTAGTAGTAAGTACTTGTATTGACTAAAATTTTAGTAAAAACTTACCGCACTTTCAGGAATTTGAAGCTGGACTGTTGCTGATCATCATTTACTATCTGTACAGCCGCTAATTCCTCTTCACCCTCTTTCCTATACAAATATAAGCCATTGCCAATATCTATAGCATCGACATTTTTACCATCAATCTGGAGGACCACTTCCGTGTCTTTACTTGGTATCACTGGCTCTACATCATCTATATTTCCCGCCAAGTTATCTTCAACCTTACCATATGGAATATCCTCAATAATTTTCTCATCCAAATTAGTTTTTTCATCAGACTCCAGAGCATTGTCGTCGATAACAAGTTCATCGCCATCATACGAGTTTTCATTATCTTCGAAAATATTAATACCACCAGATAAAATATTCGCAGCCTCTATTTGTTTACCGATCTTGTAACTGTCCAAATCACTCGATTTAGAAATCGGTGATAAATCCGATATCATCGAATTATCTGCGACCACCGCTTCTTGATCGGAATTGACATCTTTTCCCATAGTAAAGCTCGCGTCATCTTCTAACAATGAATAATATTTAGAATTCTCGTTCGCAGTTAAATAAGCCTCACTGGCCGCCGAAGACGTGTCCAATGATGAGTCTCCAGAGCCTCCCGCTTCGCTCCGCAACTGATTCAATCTATCCATTTTCACAAATCATCTGTTTTGACAACAATCACCAAACGTTTGTTGCAAAAGCTCGAGATGTGCTTATACACTTTGCCGCCTATAGGTTAGCTAAGCAAAACATCTGAAGGTTGGACAATTAGCACTTAGGTCAATAGCAACGAATTGGAGTGAAACTTTTAGTGGAACAAACGATAATGAAACTGTGACAACTGACTAAGTCAGAAACGGCACGATGCCTGCTGTTCGTGCATCGGTAAAATACTTCTGTAGTTAGTATTAAATAAAAAATGTCTCAAAATGTTCACTTAAAACCTATTTTAATAATATTTTTATATCAATTTTATTAACAACACAACACATCAAAGATTAAAGATGGACGTCGCGAAAAATAGATAACAATGTTGCCATTACTTATTGCAACTTATCTGCAAAACATTTACATATTGATTAAGTTAAGCATTTAACTTGAAAGTTATTTTTGGTACATAATATCTTAAATACGGACTTTTTGAACTTATTAACAGAAAATTTAGTAACATAGGAAACAAAAAATATAAGAAATGTCTAATTTTAAAAATCTCATACATTATTATTGTTGGTAATAAACGTCATTAAAATGCCTATAATCGTATTTTAACAAACACAATGGAAACCTCTGAGTACTTCACAATGTGATCATATATATGAATGTTATTGATTATGGATGTTTGCTTGATTTCACATTTGGCTTTAAGATCTGGTTACCACGACAAAATATGCGAAAAAATGTTTTGACATTGACATTGGCACAACAGACAGAAAGCTATATTTGTATTGACACATTGACAATCGTCGCAAGCTTGTAAACCGTTATAATTCAAATACTTATAATCGACTGTTTTACTCTTGGAATTAAAGTAAGTTAATTTTTAAATACACACCGTATTACACAGAAGATAAAATGGCTCCCAGGGATAACCAAACTCACAGAGAGCCAACTAAAGGAGTAAAGATTGCAAAAAAGAAGGAAGTCAAGAGTAAGTAAATTTATGTGTTATTAAATTTTTCTATAAAACATTCTGCCTTACCTTAACTCTCTCACATAGATACATGATCTCGTGTTCTTAATACCGCCCATTCTTTACCAGTCTGGTTGGCATAAATCTCTCATAGGTATAGAGATCTAGTAAATGTGTAATAATAACAATAATTTATTTTTATTAAATTTCCAGCCAATAAAATTGAGGTGGCTGAGACAAAACCTAAGACAGTACCAGCACCGAAACCAGTCACTCCAAAATCTTGTAAAAAAGAGAACAAACAAGCAAATGTGACAGGAAGTGTGACCAAGAGCGCTAAAAAGCCAATGCGCAATAGACGTCCAAAGCCAGCACATTCTGGTGTTCCTGTACCGGAGAAAATGAGAAAATGCTTAGCTCAATTACTGAATTCCGACTGAAGAAACACACACACACATATATATATATATAATTGTGTAACAGTTGAAAAAATATTACTAAGAATG
Organism: Papilio xuthus; assembly: GCF_000836235.2. Classification (NCBI taxonomy): domain Eukaryota; kingdom Metazoa; phylum Arthropoda; class Insecta; order Lepidoptera; family Papilionidae; genus Papilio; species Papilio xuthus. Next base: position 759,191 of record NW_013529520.1, on the reverse strand, counting down.
TATGGTTAAATTGTATAATTTAAGGCTTGTCAAAGACTACTATATATTTATATTTCTTTATTCTAGTAGTATATTGTATCCTTTTAGTTTTGCTTAAACTTTATTGTATTACGAGCTGTTAGTCGCGACTGTGTTCGCTTGAAATAAAAAAAGTAGCCTATGTATTCTTCCAGACTATGTGTGCCAAATTTCATAAAAATCTATTCAGCCATTCTGAAGATACCTTCAAACCAAGATTCATCCATGCAAACATTTTCATTTATAATATTAGTAAGAATAAAAGACACATTAGCTTTAGTTTTTAGTGCCATCTGTGTTTAAATCTAGGATATTTAAACTTATTGACACGTCTAATAGAATTCTAGATTAAATAGTTCTTAAGCATCATTTACTGACTTGCCATCATTTTTTTAAATGTAGTCTACATTTAAATATATTTTATCATTTAAAAAATAGCTGTGGGTCTTTAACATTGAATACATGTAGACTATACATATCTAAAAGAAAGGTTTCTTTTTTAATTTTACAGTTGTCTGTAGCTTTTTCACAATCATAATTATCTTGCCATGTTTCAATCTTCAAATGGGTTCAGCAAAGGGATAGCGGTTGACAAAGGCATCGCCAGCCAATGATTAAGAGGGTTGGGGGATGGAATGTAGCAAAAGTTTTTATTCCGTTTCTATTCCGAAGTGAATTTTTGTCAATATGTAGTCCAATTCTTATATCCATGGAGATTCTATGCATGTTAGTTTACATTTGTTTTAACTAATCTACCATACTTTCGAAGAATGTTTTGGAAAGTTCATGCGATGATTAGGATTTGGCAGAAATGTATAGACAAGGCTATCAAGACAGAAATAACAAACAAAAATAGTTGTATATTTATATTACAGAACAAATTGACAAGTATATTTTCATTGTATACATATAAATATTGACAAAACCAAGACATTTTTTAGTAATTTAACTTTAGTTTGATTTAATTTTAATGGGCAATGGAAAATTTCGATTATTCTTGATTCACAGTTCTATCAATAAGTTTTTGTTATAATCATGATTGATGATGATGACAATATTGATTGGAAATTTATGTTTTATTATAAAATCAAGCTGAACTTTGTTGATGATAATTTGTAATATTTAGACTGAATTTTGTATAAGATTTTTTTTAAAATAAAATAATTTGTAGGTTATGTTATTAACTTTAAATCCATTTTGTTACTAAATGTCAATATACATTTTTATAGAAATTTTATAATAAAAAATAAATAAAGTACTAAGTTTTTTTTATTACATTTTTAAAACATCAGTGGAAAACATTCTATAACCGATAGATGGCGTTACTATAGCAATAATTAAGTTTTCGCTATATCACTTTAAATATTGGATCTTTTATTTGTTGTTTATTATAATACTAAAACTATTTTTTTTTCTCAATAATTTTTCAAAAATTTCACTCCTACTATCACGTGTTTATCTCTAAAATAAGGCATGATAAAACAGTTAGGAACGAGTTTATTTATGGCAAAAAAGTGATTTCTTTATAATACTGCAATATTACAAACCGCTACGGCTTAAGGTCCTTCAAGACGCGTGCGCACCTCTCTCAAAATTCAGCCAAGCGCCTGTTACTCTGTGGTTGCCGATGTCTGCCATGATGCCATAAGCATCGAAGATCACGTTCTTTGATACATTATAAAAAAAACACATCATCGGTAGACATTGCGTTAGTAGAGATGAAATCCGCCATAGCGACTCTCCTATAATAGTGGGAAGTAATTACAATAACATTAAACATTCACTGCACTTACGTGTAACAAATGTATATGAATACCATTAATTACTAAAATAAAAATAACCTACATTGTATATGTCTTTATCTTTATTTGCCATTAATACGTAATGGCATTTTAGCTGTTTAAAGAAGAAAATGATGTTCATTTTTGTATTTTCTTGGGTATAAATAAATCGCAGAGAACCAATTTTTTGAGTTCTCGTAAACTCCTTTCAAAATTTTACTGGTTTCGGTGGGCCCTTGCTACATTTCTCGTTCAAATTGAGAACCATCATATTCATTATTCCTTCCATGCAAAAAGATCACTGGAGGACACTGACATAGATCTACTGGTCTAACTTCATGCTATTTTGTTATTACTTATTGTGAAAAAATTAAAAAAAAACTATTGGTCGCAGCATAATGTTATATAGCCTAAATGGACTATCCAATAAAAAAGAATTTTTCAAATCGGACCAGTAGTTCCTGAGATTAGCGCGTTTAAACAAACAAACTCTTCCGCTTTATGATATTAAGAACTTACTAGAATTGATGATTACATACCAATGAAAAAGATTTAGCCAAATATGTGGTGTTATCAGATCTAGACAATTGGCTCAAATCTAGAATAATAATTTGATTAAGGGGGAGTTGATAAGTTTTTGTGTTTTATGTTTTCAATGTTTAAAGAAAACCTGTGCCGCTTTCGCTATACTAAAAGTGACTATTTGACTAGTACTGAACGTGAGATATAGTTATCAGAATATATTTAAATAGGCAGGTATCAAGAAGAAAGGAGAGTTTAATAAGTTGAATAATATAGATAAATAAATTGGTATGATTTAAAAAATAAGAGATTAGAGCCGGTAACAAGTCGAGTACTTTATTAATTATTGTAATGACGAATCGGCTTCCTCTTAAGTGAATCTCGTTAGGAATGCGTATCGCGAACATTTTATTCGAATAATACTGTCAAGCGCCACCATGTGACCAACATCATTGATATGGCAACACCCAATTTATGACATAAGCCGCCAAGGTATTTTTTACTTTAAACTAAAACAATATATTTCATTATTGGTTTAAAAAAATATTAAGATCGTTTAAACCGCGAGTAAGTAAAACCCCTGTTGGTCATGGGTTCAATTTCCAATAGAAAAATGCAGTGCGCAACCGTCGATCGGAAAACTTCTAAACACTCAAAATAATAGTTCATTTTATTTAGACGTAGTTTTACCACTATGTAAAGTACATATTACTTTAGTACGCGAGTATGATAAAATTTTCAGCAACAATATAGAGCTGCAGGTAATATGAATAACTAGGCGGAATATAAAAAGCAATAAAAATGACAAGACTCCGCCTACATCTATAAGTTATAAGCTCGGAACATAAAACGATCGACAGTGGAGAATAAACAATAGGCACACGTCTATAAAACAAATTAATAATTAGGTTAGGCGCGGAATACATGATTTACGTCCACGAGACCCCGCCTGTCCGCAGTGATGGATGTTATTTGACACCGTACGATAACAGAATTAATATTTTGTTTGTGGTTTAAAGCACGAAAACCGAGAAAGAAGCAATTCGTTTGTAGTTTTTTTTTAATTTGGATCCTGTATAGAAATGTATCCGATCGGGTATGTCATGTGGCAGAATTCGAAATTTAAAACATTCTCAAGGAATCTTTTAAACTTTTAAATGTTTTAATTATTGGACAAAAAGTTTTTTACCTATTTCCGAACTGCTATAAAGCCAAAGGCAAGACTATGGTCATCTTTCATAACATTGTTCGGATTGTTTATTTTTATAAAAGTTAAAGAATTTGTAATTAAACAGACAAGATTTATCATAATAAGCTACAATGTCATGGTGATGATTATTCAAGAATCTATCAATAGATATTCAACACTCTCACATCTTGTAACTTGGGCCATATGTAAAAGGCTCCAAGGCGCTTAGATTTAACGTATTGTATGAAAATGTCTACGCGATTTGCGTATCCCGACACAATTAAGTGATGAACATCTACTCACTAAATAAATCTGCGTCGTACACATGCATAATTAACATTACCTTTTTAAGGTTATATTGTGATTTAAAAAGGAAGCTGTCCATGATGAGGAAGATGAATTATGTAAAAGAGTTGTACCTTTGGACTTATCTTTATTTTTAGTTAAAAAGAATAATAATAATTGAAACATAAGAAACTCTCGCTAAACAGTTGGTTTAAGGGCCCGATACAAAAGGCAGTTATCCTATAAATCGCGCGCATCGTGAGAAGGTTCCTGTCCCTGCAGCCCTGACCACTGATTGTTTGAGTCATTCTACAGTCGGTGGTGCTCTATTTTTAATATATTTTGTATATTTTTTTATTTTATATATGAAATGCACTTATTAAGAATATGATAAATAAATAAATACGTGATATTGAAACATAATTGAAGTATAATTAAAATATACCAAAACTATTAAATGTATGATGGCCGACATTGTTTTCTTTCGCAAGTATCAAGGACATTAACAAAATCTAAAAGTCAATTTTAGGCGTTGTTATTTTTTGTCGTCTGCCCTGGGTCCGATGGTGCCAGCTCTGTTGCGTCTTAAAAATTAGTAGGTACTTAATACTATGTTACGCTTTACATGCTTATTTTACAATTGTTTTTTGTTTTATCTCTGCGACCTCACTTCACCATTAGTTATTATTAACACGCAAAATTAAATACCCCTTGTACAAAGAGTTTTGCTTCGTCGATCATAACGCGCGTAACATGTTCATCTCTTTGTTGTATGTTATATGTACATATATGTAGGCTATCTCGAAGTCGGGATCAATTAAAATATTACAAACAATGCAGACACATCGAACTCTTTGATTATTCTTATGACTGGACTGGACAAATGCACCTTTTAGTGTCTATGCGCGCACTTTTGTATTTCCCCCTTTAGCCAAAATAGATACTTATAATATATAAATTTAAATGTTGCAAGAGTTAAGCGTATGAGCATCGGTGGCTCATGTGACAAGCTCTTGACTTGCAATCTGCAGGTCCTGGGTTCGAATCCCGCCATGTACCAATGTGTTTTACGATTTTCGATTTACATATGTACATTTATCCGACGTTCTTACGGTGAAGAAAAACATCGTAATGCAACCTGCACATATCTGAGAAGAAATTCAAAGATATGTGTGAAGTAAACCAACCCGCACTTGGTCTGCGTGGTTGACTAGGACCTAGTCACCCCTAACTAGGCCCTCGGTGGGGACGTATAATGAGCTGATGATGATGAAGAGTTAAGCAGTATCAGATGCGTTCTGCTCAGTAATGGTTTTACTAGCGAGCTGGGCGAGACTTCAACTACTTTTTTGTTTGGGGGGAGGTTAACATGGTTATATGAGTCTGTTTGATATGACCTGTGGTGCCCTGGGCGGTCGCCCAACCGCGCCCTACCCTAACGCCGGTAGAGACACTGCATTACTTTTGCAGGTGGTAATGACCGGTCACAGTCACCATATATAATCCAACTGATAAGTCAACTTTAAGACATAACACTTGTAAATCAAAGGGGCATAGTTAATCAATGATTACGTTTTTGTAGAAAGAACTGTTTAGTACTAGTTTTCTCAGTAGTAATTTTTCAACAGTGACTGAAACTTTTATCTATTACCTACTGTTGCTATTGGTTGATTTTCAATATTTTGGACATTGTCAAGTTGTGTTTTTATCTTTGTTCATTCCTTAGATTCCTTTTCCACTAACCACGCGACGTGAGCCGCGCGCCATCTTTTAAACCGATTTCAAAAAGAAGGTTATAAGTTCGTCTGTATGTTTTTTTTATACGAGCTGATCTAAAAGAAGTTGTCGTGCTTTAACTATAAATATTGACTTCAAATGTTCCGCTATTTTTTTAAATTTTTCTTTCATAAGAATCTTCTCCTGATAATAATAAAAAAAGAATTAGTGAAATAGTTCGATCCGTTCACGTGTGATGACCATTGGATATAAATTTTATATAAAAGTTATATTGATAAAGATTATGTAATGTAGACGAAAATCTATTAAAGTTTTCAGGACAAAAACAATGGTCTTATTACGTATCTTGCTTTAGAAATAGATATAAAATGGCGTCTAATGCTTTTGTTAATAAACACCCTTAAGATCGTACAATAGAGATGATTAATCATTTAATCATTATTTATCATTATATAGAAATAAATTGTTATGGTCTTTGTGGTCTAATATAATAGAAATAAAGGAATAAAATAGACACCACGAAGTATTTATTGAACAGAAATAAAGATACTGGCAACAGATAAACTTGTCCGCTTTTCTTCTGAGCTGTTTGTGATAAATTTTACGTGAATTGAGAAATACTAAGGCTATAGTTTCTTTACCTCCACGACCGGGTATTTTAAACTTGATCAAGGTTGTAGGAAATACTGTTAGCCGTTATAAATATATTTGCAATTGAAATGGGGGGTGAAAAATTTAAATTGTCTTGGAAGAGTTGGTGAGAGATAGTTTTTTTATGTTAATGAAAAATCATCCCTTATACTGTGACAATAGGAGATGGTTTAAATGTATTTTAACGAGTTTTTAAAGTTACAAAATGTTCTATAGTAATAATATTGCATAAGAGAAAAAATGCATCTTTAAACTATACTAATATATTTTATTGTTTACGCAAATACTTCACTTTACTGTAGATAGAATCTCACCAATCTGTTCGATAGAAATTCGTCTCGGATCTCTAAAATACACATATCACCGCTTTCTTTACCATCACAAAACATTCATCCTTTCGCCATTTCCGAACCCACACGCGCCATGTTTTAGATAACTTCTCAAATGCCTACTGCCTCCTGGACCACATGTTGTTGTTAATAGAAATAAAAAAAAGAAACTCACTATTGTAATTTAGCGTAAGGGATGTGTGCAAGAAAACGGACCAAAAGTCTGTAGATGTCGTTTGATCTAATAAAGAAAAATTCTAAAATGATACAATTAAATAGTTACTTAGTAGTTTATTTTCCGCGGAAAGTAATTTCACGTGCACCAGTTAGTCGTATTATAAAATAACTATTATTACATCGTCTGATGATGTCCTTGCGATGTTTTAATTTTGTTCAACGATGATATTATTTATTATGATTCTAATCAATGGCATGTTTGGACGGTGGCTCTATAACTTATATCATCTCAGGGAGTTATTGCTATGTTATCATCTATTGTTCAGAGTATTTGGCCCGTTGGGCGATCAGCCCTCAACACTTTGAATGCCACACGAACCAAATGTGACCAACTGAATTTTAGATAATCATACACTTTTAATTATCCGCTGAAAAAAATAATGCAACAGAGATGCTATCTTACAAATTAGTTCAACAGCTTAGTAACACATTTGTAATACGACGATTTTTAATCGATTCGATAAACATGCGTAATGAGTTCCAGTTTTTCGCATTCATAAACACAGAAATTATTCGTTTTTAAAATTGTTATTTTTGTGTTTTTTTTTGTATTATGTATTAATAAAATAGTCATCTTACCAGATGGCATTAAAACCTATTGAAGAATTTATAAATCGTAATGTAATAAATCCAAGAAACAAATAAACAATTATCATGATGTGGAATCACGTTTAAATAAACAGAAGTAAATATAACATAATAAAGGTACTTATTCCCTTCACGAGAATTTCCAGATCTGAGAGTAATCGCTTCGTACCCCCGACAAGTAACAACTAATGGTTCGAAAAAAATTGATTTGGTATTGTCAGAAATTTAGTCTCATTAGTCAAAGTGCAAACTCCTTTTCAATATCTCCTAAAATCCAATAAATTGTGGAATCAGAAATAAAGAAAAATAATAATTTGGTCTACCTATATGCTGTGTGCAGAAAAATCCAAAAGGAAAATGTGTAGTGGCATTTTAGGGTTAGTTCTCACGGCTATGACGCGTTGGGCCATTGAAAGCGCGGCTCGCCGCAGCGCAAACTGTAGTATATAAACTGCAAGCACCACGGCAGCAAGCATACCTGAACGTACATTTATTTCCTTTAATTTTTATTAAAACTTTTTTTTTAATTTTTATAATGAAGCATCTCATATCATCTGTCATAGCAATTTTGGCGGTAAACGGTGAGTTTTAGTTTTTACTTTTTTTTTTCAGTGCTGTGGAATTTGATAATTCGGTCGACGTTTTATAATTTTAAAAATAAATTTCAAGATTTTTTAAATTTAGAAACAGACGGTTAAAATAATGAACTACAGTGAATAAAAAATTACGGTGTACGAATTTTTTTTATTATCTCGTTAATAATTATTTTTCTGCATTAATATTAAAAGGTAGGAAATAATAGTAAATTTTTTGAAGAAGAAATATATATCCTTTTAACAAAAATAATATTCAAATATTAAAAAAGCAATAGGATTGATCTGAATAACACAAAGTGATTATGAATCCTAAATATGGCGAAGAATACGATAGTTAGAGTCTTTGAAATAGAAGTTATGAATACACGGGCATTGAATTTCTAAAACTTTGATATTAAAAATGAAACACAAAAGTATAAGACGAGTTGTTGCAGTTTGCATACTCTGCGTACAACCGAACCGCTCGGATCGCAAAAACATCCGACTGGAACAGTCAGTATTGAATAAACAAAACTATGGAGCGAAGAACGTTTAAGAAAAAAAAATCTAATGCATGTGCTATATCGAGATGTTTTGATATTTATGTTATAAAAATTATTCCTTATCATTGTAATAATCAGCGAAAGATTTATAAAGTATGAAAAAACTTCTTATAAATATTGCGAATGGTATTTTTATAATTTCTTTTTAAAATAATTAAGCCAAATGTATTCATATCAGCTTCCCGTTGTTATTCAAATGTAGATAAAAAACATTAATAAAAAATTAAAACCAAATAGAAATTCTTTATGACCAACGCTACTAGAGCGACTACTACTAGACTGGTGGTCAAGGCGGAAAACTCTCGGAAAATGGAAGATGATTTTTTTTAGTTTTTTTTTGCTCTTTTTTACGTCATGTAATTATTGATGGACGTATAATAAAGAGGCGGTCGACATGTATTGAACGTAATGTTTATTACAATGTTATTGTTTTTGAAGAGGAAGAATTAAGATGAGGTGGATGGATTGTGTGAAAGATGATAGGATAAAGATGGAAGTAATAAGTGAAATCCCCAATAATTGATCGTGTAAACAATATGTTGACCCAGTCCTATTTCCTTCTCTTTTATTCCGACACAAAACTTTGATTAAATTGTAACTACAATTTCTTTGTTTTTTGCCCATTGGGACCACTTCTCGCTCTAAACTTGTATGTCAGAATATTACAGAGTAATTGTTATAATTTACGTGTGTATACATACTGTATAAGAGGCGTTTGAAATAATTAAAAAACAATTTTAGAAATGGTGAGAAGATTAATTGGAGATTCTTTTCCTTTTCTTTTGATTCCGTATTGTCTATTAAACCTAGGTAATGCCAAAAACTCTTTAGCTTGTGACAGATGTGTATGGGCAGAGTTTTTTTCGTTCGTTTTCTTTTGTTTCGTTATCTTTGCAAGTTAATCTTGAATAAAGACAACGGGGTGTAAACATGTTGGATTGGATAGGTTTTAGGTAAGATACTTGGTAACCAAAAAGATATTTATAACAAAAAAAGGTCAGAGTACGCAAGTGCTAAATAAGGTAATCAAAATTAAATAAACACAATAATGATAGCAACACACAAAGCTAACCTCAAAATGTAGGTCCAATACTTCACGCAAAGGTCGACAATGTTTGCGATTTTCATCTCACTTAATGCATTTATCATATGCGATAATTGATGTTAGAAAATCACTATCTGAGATTTGTCACGAACTTATCTCTAATAGATAATAGGGTATAGAATGTAAACGTACATACAGGCGTTCTGCTCTAAATTACGTCTATCAATTCATCTCTTATCTATAAGAGTGACCATGAATTTTAGAATTATTTTCTAAGAAGATACTAAAAAAAAAATTAAAATATAATCAATGGCAGCATTGGTAATGTAATTTTTTTTATTGCTCTCTTTCCATCGATCTAATTTACTGAATAATTTGTGCAAGAAATGAAAATTTTCATTTTTCCAAAATCAACACATTCTTTTTTACGATTATTGTCATCTCATCTATTATCTAAATAGTTCCTGCTTTTCAAATTAGTGGCCAGTACTATTATTATAAATGTCATAAGTCTAACAAAGACATTTAACAAATATCCGATTGTAATTTACTACTTTTTTTTAATGCTCCTCAAACTTTACCCTAGATTACATTTAATATAGAAAATGATTATTAAAACCTTTTTTAAGCAAACCTTACCATAACCGTCATGGCCGTCCGTATTCTTTTAGTTTTTAGTCTTAGTTGTTGGTATTTTAACCAACAATAACTCAGCTTGATCACTTTCATTCATAATAGAAGGACTGTTATTAGTTTTACAATAATAACATATTGTAGTCAGTAGTTTTGTTTAGAAAATTGATTTTATAAATATTTATAAATTCATTAAGAGTTTTTTTATTCTTTTTTCCACTTGAATAATTTAATCATACTTCATTAACGATTAGAATTCGCCTAAAATAATGATGTATGCGTAGACATATGAATGTAGAAACGAAAGAGGTGTGTCAGGACCACGCCAAATGTAGGTCCGTGGTCTTTGCCTACCCGTCTGGATAACGGGCGTGACTTACGTTGTTTTATACAATAAACAATGGATGTCATTTTAAAAGAGTATTACAGGTAAAATAAATTGAACTTAAATCTTTTTTAACTGAAGCTAATTTATACAAAATGTAGGGTTCATAGTTCAAAGGTAAAAGGTAACATCGCCATCTTAATTATTTGCAACCAGGGTGAAGACAATTTTAAAATATCTACGAGTTCGAATGACACTTGCCTTCAATAAACATTTTGTGCACATTGTCAAAACACCTGACCAAAACTTAACTGTTTTTCAATTGAATAAAAAAAACACTGAAACCACTTGAAGAAAGTACAGAGAGATTTCTTTTTGGCGTTTTTTTCTTGTCCATACAAAAAGATATTTTAATTTTGAACGACATCGAACAACAATAATTTTATTTTGACAGTCCACTGGCGCCTTTTCTTTTAGCGCCTTTTTTATCGGTACCTTGAATGTCCTGTTTAATGTCTTGGATTAAATTAGATTTTATATTTTCTGTTCCTGAAATTCAATATTAAATTAATTTAATTTACTCGTCAGTCACTTTTTTTTAAAATGATATCCACAAGAGTCTGAATTAGAAATGAAACAAGACGCATCAAATAAAATTTGAACTAATTGGATTTATTTCACAATTCACTGATTTTTAATGCAATCAATTTAGCTTTTATGGATGTTTAGACTTACGAGATTCTAGTATTTTTTTATTATGTGAACATTATGTTATGGATCCATTTTATTTTTAATTCATGTTAATTATAGGTGAGCAAATGATTAGAATCACTCGACATATGTAATTAATCAATTGAGAAACTTTTTAATTTTTTTTTTCGTATCGTTTCTAATGGAGGTTGATTGATGTATATGGCAAGTTTTTTTATATTTTTCTTGTTAATATTTTTGGACAAAATATGTCATTTTGCAGCGCATAGGGAATATAATACACATTTTAAAGGCAAGTTTTCATTTGTAGTGACTGGTTATAATGGTTTTATAAATGTTTTATTTAAAAAATATCATTTCTTGTAGAAAAAAGTGGCAAACGCATGATCTCAGTAATATTCAGTCCGTCTAATATTACTAATATAAATAGTAAGTAAATATGTAATTATTTCAAAATAAAATTACGTAATCAAAAAACAAAACGAACATCTTAAAAGATCTCATTGTAAATTTTCATATGTTAACACAAGTTATGACAATACGTTTAATAAACATTGCCTGCTGATATAATAACACAGATTATACAAACAATGATGTACATGAAACGTTGACCCGAATTAAAATAGACGTATTTACCGAGGCTCATTTTCTAGCTTCTAAATGAATATGATCAGGTAATTAACAATCACCTATGCATACTATCTAATATATTAGCATTATAAGAGACTAAAAGCTATTATCTATAATAATATTATAAAGCGGAATAGTTTGTTTAAAAGCGCTAATCTCAGGAACTACTGGTCCGATTTGAAAAAATCTTTTTTTTCGTTGGATAGTCTATTTATAGTGGAAAGCTTTATGCCATGTAAAATTACGCTGCGACCAATAGTTTTTTTTTTAATACCGGAGTCCCGGGCGACAGCTAGTTGTTAGTAAAATACAGCAGCATTCGTTTCTCGTTTGCGTAGAAACGTAATTACAAATCTTTGTCTTTGATTGTACTGCATTGGTGAACTCATCTGTTGGTTGCTTGTTCAGAAAAATAACAAACAATAATATTGAATTACATATTTAAAAGGCTGATACCCTTCATGACCCTGTGTCTGCCTTTCTTAAGGCCCCTCATACCTTGTACCCCTGGGTAAATCTGGTCCTGGTATATACGAAAAGCATTATGAGGTAGTCTGGTTATTAAAATTAATAAATTTACTTTGTATCTTATTTTAATCAATCTTGAATAAGTTAAAAGCAATATGTTACTCGGTTCTAGTGTAGCAAAAATCAATAATCTGTGTTCTCGGTTCGAACTATTCTAAAATTCAAGACCAAACTTGAACAACAAATTTGCATAGATTTGTATAATTTGACGGATGGCATTGCAAAAATAGCTTTGTAATTTATAAAATCCTAGTTAACAGCTAACAAAGGAGAATTATAAATCAGCGCCGATAGTTAAATTTATTGCCGCGCTTTTTTTAACTTAATTAAGTTATTCGGATACATGACACGTAGCCATTGTCTATGGTACGGGTATAAATTGGCGGCAAACACTAATTTGCTATTCTTTAGGACATCTTAAATAGCTAGTTTAAACGACTGACATGCAATTAATTATTTGGAATGCACTTTAAAATACTATTTGCATGCTGAATTTTTATTGCATTTGAGAAGATTTATGCTTCACTAATTCATTTATTCTCGAAACATAGTGTTCTTGTTCTTCACATGATAACTACATATTTTAAAATGCAACTATTTACTCAGTTTTTTTTAAACTCCACCTGGATAGAGCCACGCCATACAGCCTGTTAAACGTTTATTTCTTTGTGCAGTGTCCTTAGTAATGGGCTGGGGATACAGAGCGTCAGATCAGCGGCGTTGGGCGGTGTTGCACCCGGCGTGCGGTGGCCGGCAACAGTCGCCTATTGCTATTGCGGCGCGTCAGGCCATACCCATCTCTATTCCCGCCATGGAGCTGGTCGGCTACCAGAATCCACTGCCGGGGCCCTTGACTATAACCAACAATGGTCACTCAGGTAATCAAAAAACACATAATCCTTAACTCACCAAACAATACAACAACGGTGGTTAGTTTGTATGTATGCATTGTTTTTTTACGATGTAACTCCACAACGGCTGGACGAATCTGGATGAAAATTAGGATAGATAATAATCAGGAATGGCGCATAATCTGGTTGCCGAGTGTTTATGAAAGAGGGGGACAGGCAGTGGCTTCAGCTATCTTATCATGTGAACAAAATTCAATCAGGAACAATGAAGTTTACTTACTTATAAAAGTCACACTTCACAGTTATGAATTGGTGTTGCAAAACAAACTTACTTTTTACAGTGGCATTAACTATCCCGAAGTACTCATCTGAAGAGGAAAAGAAAGGTTTCCGTCTACCTTACATCTTCGGTGGTCCGTTAGACAATGAATATGAGATTGAAAGCTTCCACTTCCACTGGGGCGATAAGAACAACCGCGGCTCGGAGCACACGCTCAACGACATGCGCCTGCCGCTGGAGATGCACATCATACATAGGAACAAGAAATACCGGAGTCTTGCTGAGGCGTTACAGCATCCTGACGGTCTTTGTGTCCTTGCTTTCTTCTATCAGGTGATTGACTTTGTACTTTATTTATACACTAGAGGACGTTACTTTTTCGGTTTCGGAGATTTGGCATTTAAAAATCAAATTTGAATCTTACTAATATTATAAATGCGAATTTTTGAATGGATAGATGTTTGTTAGATGGTATCTCCGGAACGACTCAACGGATCTCGATGAAATTTGGCATGGATATAGAACACAGTCTGGAAGAACACATAGGCTACTATATTTTTATTTTATCAAGCGCGGACAGAGTCGTTGGCGACAGAGTAAATATACTCAACGTTCATTTTCAGGTCGTGGAATTCGACGCCAAACTTCTAACGCCGATTGTGAAGAATCTATCCGCTATTGAGAACTTCAACACAAGCATGCAACTCCCCCATACGTTCTCCCTCTCTTCTATCCTGTCAGGCCTGGACACTGAACGCTTCTACACGTACAAAGGCTCGCTGACCACGCCCCCGTGCGCTGAGGCTGTCACGTGGGTCATATTCTCTGACTATCTACCGATCTCCGTGTTCCAGGTATGTTATTTCATTACTTTTGATGTTTTAACAGATCTTTTAAAGTAGGGTAAATGTAGAGATAACATACAAATGAATGATTCAAAATCCGAATATTACTCCACTAAAGGTGCGCACTTTTATTAGGTTTCTTACTTTGTTACTTTTGTATTTTACGGACATACAAATATATTAGGTATTTGCGATACAGAACTTTGTACAATAATAAAAAAGACTTATTTTTCAAACTCTATTCGAAGGTCAATAATATTTGTTTGGCGATACGTTTCGGATTTTTTGCTACCAAAATTATTTAAATTTATGTCAAGGATTTTAGAGAAAACATATTTTACCATATATCTTCGTATACAGAATAGGAAACGTCAAGTTATATTTTGCTTTGTTTACTACATTATCATTTGATTTTAACTATGGCTAGCTTTGAATTAGGAAGAAACTATAATTCGACTTTTTTTTTATCTGTCGCATTATTTGACAATCGTCTTTATCTTTTAGATGGACAATTTCCGTGGCCTTCTTTCAAACCTTAACCTGCCTCTCGTTGACAACTTCCGACAACTACAACCACTCTTCGGTCGGAGAGTTTTCGTTCGTATAACGTCGAAAAATCCAAAATTCAAGAAAACAAAACTACATTACTCAAAATGGGACTGGGTGGGACACAAAAAGGCTGAAAATGATGTCGCGGAATTTGACGACTAAACAAGTAACGCGACGGTTCTCCTGACAATTAGTCCACGGCGATGTCTTAAATTACCACAGAGAGGAAAATACAACCCACCAAATTAACGTTTTATTTTTGCTTTGTATTGTCCTCTCTTATTTAGTAATGCGATTCGGTTTAGAATGTTCTAGACCACTGAATCATGTCGGTATCGCATTCTAACGGCTAAGATCTATGTGTTTTCTTTATTACGGGTACTTAACTCTTACAAAAACCAAATAATGGGTAAATGTTAATATTTTAATCTATGTTCAATTGACATATGTGTAGGCACAGATACAATACTAAATATTTGTGCATATAGTATTACTATGTATAAGTTGTTAATAAATATTTGTAAATAAAGTGATTAAAATTTATTTAGTATTTTTATTTCTAATATACAAGTAGAATTAAAATATACATGTGATAACAGTATGGCAACATTATCTAATATATTAAAAGTTAATCAAGTACTGTAGTTATCAGCTCCAAACATTGACTGGAAATTAAAAAAAAATCTAGTTAATGATTTTTTATGTCATCTACTAACCTTAAAACTCCAACACAAAAAATTGCAAGCTTCATTTATAGCACACTGCACGTCAAAGAGCACACATCTTGCCATAGACACATGCAACACACACTGACATTTCAATTCAGGAAAAAAATAAAACACAAACTTTATGGTAATATTCTATAATACAGTTTTAACTCTATACAAGATTTAAATAAGTATTTTCAATAGTTAACAATATTACATATTTCAATAATTTATCTATATTTAAATGCTTCGAAATTATTGCAGTATGGTAATAATTAAATAATTTCATTAAAATAAATTTATAGTGGAATGTGTTAGGTTCAAATATCAAACGAGTTTAGTTGAAAAATTGCACACATTGACAGACTTATGAGAGTTGAAAAATAAAAACAGGTTACTTATTAGGTGTTAGTTGATTTCTTCCTTTTGTTTTGGGCATATTTACATGTGCCAATCTGTTGTAAATGGAACAGGTAAAGAACCATGCAATAAAGTTTTTTTTAGCGTACCAAATCATCTGGGTTGAACATGCCCTGTAAATAAAAGATAAAATTATAAGTAACACCATAAACACTATGACTACACAATCAATATGTACAACACGATTTGTTCTAGTGTAAGTGCAAACTGCACTACTCAAATTTTATTTAATCTTCTTTTGTAAGTAAAATAAAAATAAATTAACAAACATTCCATGATCTAATATAAGACCTAAATAAATGGCAACCCCAATATTGGGTCATGTAATTTGTCAAACTTCACTTCTGATAAGCTAAGTACTAGGAGATACCGAGTATATTAGACCTACATCATAGATGTAATAATTTGTATGACTAAATAGTTTTTAAGCTTAGTATATTATTCATGAGTAGCCGAAGATTACATCATAATTACTTTCTCTCAGCATTCTTCAAAATATTTCATTTATTTAAATATAAACAGAAAATGGCAACACTATTTTGTCAGTAAAATTTAATAATGAGTTGCCAACTTTTCAAAAATAATTTTCTGATGTTTAAGATAGATAAATGCTTAAATTAGAGTTAAAGATAGGATAGAATGATCCACTTAGGATTTATGTTATAGGATATTTGAAAATGTTTACTTTTTAATTAGTTCACAATCGTAAATATTAAAATTCGAGATTGTATAGTAAATAACAAAAAAAATTAAAACAACCACAATAACAGTTAGAACAGATTAAGTTATGAAGGTATGACAAGTTTTTATTACCATAATTTTCCACTGATGCAACACATAAAACAAATTGTTGTCTATATTTTATCAAAGACAATAAAAACGATGACATTTTGTTTTTATGCAAGTCATTTGACAGTTGTCACCCATAGTCAAAGGAGGATCATGATATAAACAGAAGATAAGAATTATAATACCATCTCAATTTAAGAGTTGATTAATTTGAAATGAGCTTTGTTTTAAAAAACAAAATGAATAATAGAAAAACATGAGAAAAATGACACAATTATAACAATAAATGTTTTGTTTTAGTTAAAACCTTTTCTTATTTTAATAATAGTTGATATAAACAAACCAGAGCAAGAAAATCTGTTCTTTGCCTTTGAAAATATTATTGTGTTGCAATAATAAAATTCACACATCTCAAAACAATAATGCTAATCAAAATTAAACAATAAAAAGAACTTCCTCCTTTTTGAAGTTGTTTAAATGTTTTAAAAAATGAAAATAACGCCATCTATTAATAAATTTAGTTACCATTAAGTAATAAGACCACTTATATAGTTTTTAACTTATAATCACCACTTAAAGTGTAATAAAAATGACTAACAAACAACTAATGTTAAAACATGCAGTACTACCACTATGACCGGTATGTTTCGATGCAATAAAATTACAATGACAGTGAAAGTGTTAAGTGGTGATGTAACAAGTTAAAAATTGAACTAATCACTAAATTTATTCCCCTTTCCCTTCCAAAACTGTTCTTTTAAGGAAAGAATGGGAATGGAAAGTAAGTTCGACTGAGGAGAGGAAGCATAGGTAGTACCCTGTTTCTGTACCTCCCCTCTTCCGTTGATTAAAGGTTGGCCGCATATTTGTTTGCCATT
The DNA here is from genome assembly GCF_000836235.2 of Papilio xuthus. Classification (NCBI taxonomy): domain Eukaryota; kingdom Metazoa; phylum Arthropoda; class Insecta; order Lepidoptera; family Papilionidae; genus Papilio; species Papilio xuthus. Next base: position 741,525 of record NW_013529520.1, on the reverse strand, counting down.
TTGACGTAAAAAATGAATGAATATTGATTGGCATTATACCTTAGCACGACGTAAGATAGAATCCTTGCTGGCATCATAGGGATGGTCCTTGGATGGAATCTCCAATATTGAAGGCACTGGTAAGTTGTGGGCATCAATCACATGACGGATCATCTCAGCTATGTTCTGGTTGATGAGAATGATGTCGATATCATCACGCTTCACAAATCGCTTGAAGCAGTCTTCAATCTCACTGACCGGGGTGTCTAAAAGTGTCAAAATAATGTCTATTACAATGACAGGTTTCTAGAGTCTTAGAACCTTTATGTTTAGAAACTTCAAATTCCAAATGAAACCAAATACCTAACATTTTAGCATAAAAAGACAAAGATTTTAGATTTAATTATAGAGAAGATAACTATAGAGAAGTTCATCAGCATTAATTAAATGAGTTCTTAAAGGCAGGTTCTAACTTACTTTTGTCCACAACCATGAAATTTGGGTGTCTGTTTTTGTTGATTTCTCCGATTCCACCCAAGAGAAAACCAACGCAGGTGTCCTGTAATTCATAAAATATATACGAAATATCCTAATTATAAGCAGTAGATAAAATAAAACAGAAACATAAAGGAAGTTAGCTGAAAACAATTGCTTTATACTTTTCTTTTTGTTTAAAGAATAAAAGGAACATTTAGTCAAATATATAAAGATTACCTCATCTCCAATAACGCTGATTAGTTTACCCTTAACTGCTGCTTGTAAAGCCATTTTAGAAGATTTTTTTTTAATATTTTATTGATCTTTATGTGCTGTCACAAGTACTCATCACCTGACTGTTTCTTTCCAAAATGTTGCTCACATTGATTATCTTGTCAATAGTTGCTAGACAATCTGTGCATAGATTTGAATCTGTGCGATAGTTAGGTCTATGCAAAAACTGCTTATTTTAGTAAACAATGCAAATTGAATTATGTTGTGCTTTGTGTTTTACCCATATTAATCATCTCTAAATTAATTTTATTTCTGAGCAAGACGCAAAAGTTAAGATCAGAACAACTATTTCAAAACGTTATTGTCATTCTTGTCATGTCATTTGAATGACTTTGTAGACATGACACTGACATAATTAAAAATGTTTTTGCAATACTAATAACACAATGTGTATGTAAAATAAGTTTTGTTGTTGTAATTAAAACAAAAATTCAAATTATCGTAACAAAATAATCTGTGTTACGACTCAATACATGCTGCAGAATGCTTAATATACAGAATTATGGAAGCAGTTCTGAGGATGATGGAGATGACAATTCTGAGAGTAGTAAACAATTCAGCAACGAAGAGTTGACTCACTTAAAACCGATAGATCCAAAACTATCATTGGCTAAAAAGATGCAAATATGTGCTGCACCGGTTGTGACTCCGACGGTAATATATAGTTCTACCCTTTTTCTCCACAAAAAACATAAATTTTGCTATTAGCGCCCTACATGCTTAATGTACTCTGAATAAACCATTTTAAAATCGGTTATAGAGAGACTATGGGAGAGGACAAGAGTACCTAAATGCAGATAATTAAGCAACTGTTTCATTGTTTGACTCAGTATTTGTATTTGTCCAAACATAACCAATTTTGTAATGTTTTGTAACATCTCTTATTTTCTCTTTACAGAATAATGATGACACTAGGGTATTAATCAAAGACAATCAAGAACTAATGCACAATCCAAAATATGAAGAACTTTTTGCTCCCGCATTTGGTCCAGACAATCCATTTCAAACTCAGCAGATGAAGGCAAATAGGAATATGCTGTCAGGATATGTTGAAAAGGCACACATAAGTGAATTTCAGTTTGAAAATCAAAGAAGGACTTTTGCGAGTTATGGTTATGCGATTGATCCATCTACTGATGGTGAGACTGGTACAGGGGATGCTATTGTAGGTTAGTATATACATAGATTTGTTTGTCTCTACATTTGGAAAACATTAAATTAAAGTGGTTACTAGCTTAACAATAAATCTTACTAATATTATAAATACAAATGTTTAGATGGCTGGATGGATGAATGGATGTTTGTTTGAAGGTATCTTCAGAAGAGCAGAATGGATCTTGATGAAATTTGGCATACATCTAGAACAAAGTCTGGAAGAACACATAGGTTACTAATTTTGTTGTTTTTTTATTCCGCTCTGAGGGTACGGGCGACAGCTAGTATATCAATAAAAACTAGAGAATTATAATAAAATAATTTTGTAATCAATGTTCTAATTTAGTTTCAGCTATGGTAGCGGCTCCAGTTGAAGCAGAAGGTAAAACTGTATTTGAGACAATAAAGAAGAGACCTTTAGACAATCGGAAAAGAAATAAAAATGACGATCCAAATGATGTTAATGGTTTTCTTGGACCCTGGGGTGGATATGTTGATGAAAAGAGGTATATCATTTAGTATCATTTAGTATTTTAATATGCATCCACACCTAATTAGGAATAGGCAGAGATTGTAGGTTGATGTTTGCATAAATCAGATTTACTTTTACAAAAGTGTAGGGGTAAAACTTTTTGTTTATATAATTAATTATATGTTTAAGAGTGATGAAGCCGGAAGGTGAGGAAGCAAAGGAATTGCAAGAGATATTGGCAAAGAGACAAAAGAAAGGCAAAGTGGATGACGACAAACCATTGGAGGAGAAATCTATATTTCATTGTAAGTATTCCAAATCTTAATGTTTGAATGTATGGATGGATGTTTGTAAGAAGGAACCTCCAGAATACCTCAATGGATCTGGATGAAATTTGGCGTAGATGTAGAACATAGTCTGAAAGGACACATAGGCTGCTAATTAAGTTTTTAAAATCCCGCAGAAAGATTTGCGAGCTACAGTTAGTTGATTTATATTTCCTACAAACAGAAATCTTTGATTGATGTCTGGAGGGTGCAATGGAGACGAACATAGATGAAGCTTATTATTGCTGTTTATACAAATTTTAGGGAATCTATTCTAGGGTATTTCTGTTTGAGTGGTAAAATAAGATTTTTTGTATAAAATTTTAGTGGATCAAGCGACAGATTATCAAGGACGATCCTGGCTGGAAGTTCCACGCAGTGAAACTCAGTTGCGCAGTGACACTCCACCTGATAAATGTTTCCTGCCAAAGGTGAGTTATTGATTAAAAATTAATAGAATAAAGAAATGTAAAGTGACTACTTTTGCTTATCAACATGTCTAGATATCCAAAGTGTTTGTTGTATTTGATGTTATGTGTCTTCATTCATGTTTGTATTCAGTGAAAATGCAGTAATCATGTGTTTCTAAGACCAAAATGTATAAAAACCATTTAAAATATACTGTTATTTATGTTTTGTTAAAGATGACAGGAATGACGATATGTTTGACAAAGAGATTTAGTTTTCAGAAACCCACAGTAGCTCCGTTAAACTCATTATGCAGTATTTATATATGCTAGGAATTTGTTCATCTGTCAATTTGTAAAAATACTGAAAATACTTTTTTTTTTGTTTGTCGTTGTGTCCAGGCACACATCCACACATGGAAGGGTCACACGAAGGGCGTGGCGGCAGTGCGCTGGCTGCCCTCCACCGCACACCTCATGCTCTCTGCCGGCATGGACTGCAGAGTCAAGGTAATCTTACTAGCTGTCGCCCATGACTCCGTCCTCGTTTATAGAGAGGTGTCTCATCAAATCTTGATCAAATTTGGTAAAGATGTAGAACTTTTTTTTAATTCCGAACGTACCGAGTCGCGGGTGACAGTGAGTAATGCCGCATATGGGAATGTATGGATGGATGGACGCTTGTTAGAAAGTATCTCCAGAACAACTGCATGAATTTTGAAGAAATTTGGTATGGATGTGTATTTACCTGATGAATGGGCAACAACTCAATATATTTTTATTGAAATACTAGCTGTCGCCCGCGACTCCGTCTGCATGGATATATAAATAAACTTAATTAGTATAGCCCACCCATCCATCCATCCACATCACATCCATCTAAACATTCGCATTTATAATATTAGTAAGTTAAATTAAAAGCAGCTCTTCAAGGCATAATTCGAAAAAAAATGAATAAATAGTATCCTATTTCCGTTTCCTGGCTCTAAGCTACCTCCTCACCAATTTTCAAGCATATCGGTAAAGCTGTTATTGAGTTATAAATAGTGTAACTTACACGACTTTCTTTTATATATATATATATATATATGTATAGATTTGCACAAATATAGAACCACTAGTGAACTTTTGTTGTTGTGTAATAGATCTGGGAGGTGTACGGGGAGCGTCGCTGCGTGCGCACCTACTTCGGACATCGTCAGGCTGTCAGAGATGTTAACTTTAACAACGCCGGAGATAAATTTCTTTCCGCTGGTAAGTACTCGTGTAAACGATAACATGCTTTTTCATATTTTTTTTTATTTGATTTTATATAAAACTTTATCGCCAAGCTTACGTAGTTAATAAGTGTTGTACTTTTTTAATTTTGTTATTTATAATTAATTAAGAAAACCCAAAAAATAACTACTACTACTACTTTCTTCTTCTTCTTGAGATGTATATGTTATATTTTTTGTTTGTATGATTGATTTTATATATATGTTTGTATATAGCATATGACCGCTACATAAAGCTATGGGACACGGAGTCTGGCTCTTGTGTGTCGAGGTTCACGTCTCGCAAAGTGCCCTACTGTGCAAAGTTTCATCCCGACGCAGATAAACAGCATCTCTTTGTAGCCGGCACATCGGATAAGAAGATTGTCTGTGTAAGTCACATTTCTCATATTTTTGATATAACTCAGTTATAAATAAACTCGAATTTTAATCAAACAATATTGAATTGTATAAAAAGTTAAATTGTATTAATAAGATTAATAACAAATTAAAATATACCTATACAATGTATGGTTACTATTTGTCACCATGTCACGCACGCTGTTAGTAACTGTTACCATAAATTACTGTCAGTAACTGTTACTAAAAAGATTTTCTACAGAGTACCCTTAGTACAATACTTGTACAGTACAGTAAAGTCCGGTGTTACCTTTACCGGCGCCCTGGGCGACATTTTGTGGCGCCCCCCTTGGCGACATTTTGTGGCGCCCCCCTTTTTTGGTAACGGGGCAAATCTTCCAAAGATTCATTTATTATTTCCAAGGGTAATAGGGCGCCTCATTATATCCGACTCAGGCGCCCTGGTCGGTCGCCCAATCTTGCCCTATACTAACACTTACTGAGTACAGTCAATAGCACTCAGTTACCATTAGCAACAGTTACTAATAATATAGTTATTATGTCAATATTTGATATGCGAAATTTTTCTTGCAGTGGGACATAAGGAGTGGTGAGGTGGTGCAGGAATATGACCGTCACTTAGGCGCTGTGAATACAATCACCTTTGTTGATGAGAACAGACGCTTTGTGACTACATCAGATGACAAGAGTCTCAGAGTATGGGAATGGTGAGTTTCACAAATTTGTGTCTATACCAACATAAGAAATCTTAATTACGAACTTCTTTATAACACAAAATCGTAGCAATCACGGCATATTTTTGAATAATTCTTTATGTAATACAAAGCTCTATAGTTCCAACACGCTTTAGAATATATATTTTCACGCCATTACACTTAGGGGGTGAGTAAATTGAAAAAAATTGTATTGCGAGAAAAGGACAAAAATTGCAAACCAATAGCAGCAAAGATGAATGGTTACCATGGCAACGGTAATTCTCAGCCAATGGCGTTCGTTGTCATTTGAGCGTTTAAATTTTGACATTTTCAAATGAAAGTTTTATAGAATGTAAACAATGAAACAAAGTATTTCTGTGTTACAAAAATGAATGGAATTTCTAGAGGATGAAATAGAAGTGTGAAGCTACATTATGCAATGTCGGTATTTGTGTGTCAGGGACATTCCTGTCGATATGAAGTACATCGCGGACCCCTCGATGCACTCACTGCCTGCGGTGACAGCCTCGCCCAACGGCAAGTGGCTGGCCTGCCAGTCCATGGACAACAAGGTCATCGTCTTCAGCGCCCTCAATCGCTTCAAGATGAACAGGAAGAAGACATTCAGCGGACACATGGTCGCCGGGTACGCCTGCTCAGTCGACTTCTCTCCAGATATGAGGTTAGTTCATCATCAGCTATACGTCCCCACTGAGGGGCTCGCAGCCTACCCTGAGTTAGGGGTTACTAGGCCAAAGTCAATCATAGTCCAGTACAGGTTGACTTCACACATATCTTTGTATTTCGTCTTAGATATGTGCAGGTTGCATCACAATGTTTTATTTCACAATGTACATATGTTAATCGAAAAAGATATTAATTTAGGCAGGATTAGAACCCATAACCTGTTGATAAGTCAAGTGCCTAACCTCTGAGCCACTGACATTCTCAGTTAGTTGTGTTTAGGTAAGATACTCCTTCGTTATTGCTATTTAATTAAAAAAAATCGGCTCGAAGGACCAAATGTAAAACACAGATATTTTTATCGAATTTTCAAATACGTAATCGATTCTTGATTTTAATTAATCTATGTTCGATATCCTTAATATGAAGGTTATCATATAGACCCGTGCTCCGTTGACTTGAATATAACTTATCAAAGTATCGCCTCATTAAAAATATTCACAAAACTTTTTATACAAGGTGATGTTTTTGTGACATCTTCACATGATTTTATCGATATTTATTTCTGTACATAAACCGTAATATGATCACATTTATGCTTAAAATATACAACTTTACGACCGCGACTTTATCCGGACAATTAAAAAAAAATCATAAGGGCACCTCAATTGCTTCCTTTATTACATCGTTTTTATAATGAACTTCTATAACTTTAACTATATTAAAAAAAAGTACGCGAAGAAATAAGTTTTTTATTTTGCCGCAATATGTGATTTTTTTTTATTTCTCGTGAGTTCGTACAAAATGTTTCAATAGTGGAAAATTACGATTATAAATATGCAAAAGTACAAAAGGGCAAGTTTTCTGTTTACGAATATATTTGTCCAATCACGTTGATTGTGCAAATAATGTACAGTATAAAACAACGGCTCGTGTCGTTTTGATATATTTAAAGGAGCTTATCTTATTACTTACTAATATTATAAATACAAAAGTTTAGATGGATAGAAAAGTTTGTAAGAAGATATATCCAGAGGCATGCATGGATCTCGCTGAAATTTGGGATATATGTAGAAGTTATAGGCGACTAATTAACTTATAGAATTAATATTTAATTAGCTGCGGGTGATAGCTAATTAAATACTTCGTTCGCGCGGAATTAAAAAAAATATATTAACCTATGTGTTCTAGTTTATGTTCTACATCTATGCCAAATTTCAATGAGATTCATGCAGGCATTCTGGAGATATCTTCTAAGAAACATCCATCCATCCATTCATCCATTCATATAAACTTGCATTTATAATGTTAGTAAGATAAATAATAATTATTATTTTGTTATATACATATATACATATATGTTTATAAATATTTATCGTGATTACCTGTTTAAAATGTTTTTACGACTTACTGAATATATTGAATAGTGTTGAGTCACGATTACTACGCGTAGTCGCGTTTCTATAACGAAAATGCTGTCACTTCTAAACTACTAGCCGTAGCCCGCGACTGCGTCCGCGCGGTATTAAACCCGACCCTCAGACTTAGTGAATATACATATAAAATGTTATATAAATCGGTCAAGCCCTTTCGGAGGAGTATCGGAACGAAAATTGTGACACGAGAATTTTATATAATACATAAATGAGTCTGATTATAATCATTTTCGTTGATCTCTCATTTTACCTTATTATTTTACTGAGGTCTTTACTTGTATATTTTTCCTTGACGTATATCTTGATACTAAGAGATTTCCCATATTTTTATTATGCATTTGTTACTGAAATATGACGTCAGACAAGTCGAAGTATCGTCATGTTTTAGTTTGTATGAAAATTATAAATGGAAAAAACCCATGAAACTATAATATTAATTTTATATATTAAATTCTCGTGTCACAATATTAGTTACCATATTTCTCCGAAACAGCTTGAACGATTTTTATAACATTTTATATGTATACTAGCTGTCGCCCGCGACTCCGTCCGCGCGGGATTAAAGAAAGGTTCTTAGAGGGTTTCCCGGCAATTATTCGAATTTTTCTCGCCTTAAAATCCATCTTTGAACTTCATCACGAACATTAAAAAAAGAATTGGCCAAATTGGTCCAGGCGTTTTTATACAAAAGAAGCTTTTTCGTGGTTAATCTATAACATGACAAAACATTTAATTTTGTACTCGCTTTTTTATTTTTCAATTACGACTACCGTTTGGATGATTATATCTATTAAAAAAGAAAAAAATATAGACGCCATAAAGTCGACGAACGATGGAGGTAGGACGTTCACCCGATTATATTGCATTCCAAAATATAAATGCTGGTGCTATTTATACACATTTAAAATTAAAAAAAATATATATTTAGACCTCTTTTATATTTTATAAGTTTAATTAATTTCTTGCGTGTGAATTTCGGATTTGTGTGCATATAATTATTATATTTAACAAGAGAAAAAAAATATCCTTGCGGTTTCTGAGATATGATTTTGCTCCTTTCGGACTTAATTTGCACAATTATTTTGTGGTAAGTCTTAAGAGTTTTACGTCTCAAGTTTTCTAAATTAAATTTGTTATAGTATGATACTGGTTACTAAGTATTTACGTTAAATAGTTAGAAAAAGAAAAAAAAACGTAAGGAATTTTCAATGATACCTTATCATTGTTAGTCGCATGGCTCGCTTACAACACTATGATTGGAAGTGGTAATGACATTGTCTAAGTCGACCTTTAAAAACAATACGCGATAAAAATTTACCATGCATAATATCGACCTTTGTTCCTAATTAAAAATAAACGATAAAAGTTTTTTTTTAAGTTTGTACTTTTAGACATTATTAGTTAGAACCCTTTCGTGCGAATGGCGCGCTTTTATTACAAAGTTAAGTGTCAGAATGATTAGTGAGGTGACATAAACGTCGACATTTTAATAAGGCTAGTGTTGCGCCAGTACACCGGCACAGTGTCGGATTTTCTTCCTAACAGTACTTAAGCATCGCTATTATAAACATTATAATTTCATGTTTGGTTGACCTCAATCATGAGGTTATAGCTCGGTATAATTAATTTCCAATACAATGAAGTCTTTGTATTTTTGAAAGCTTTAAGGGTAACGCGCATTGATCCACTACTCGTTCACCCGGCACTGCCCCGCCACGTGCTTGCCGCGGAATGCACACGTTGTAGCCTTAATGTCGTCGTTGGATGGACGAAGAGTGGAGCAATACGCGATAACCTTTATTAAGCATTATTTGTACAACTGGAAAGTGTTGTTAGTCATAGCTACAGACGATTAAATTATTAATTGTTGTACTATCATGGGTGGCCACTGCCGAAACATGTAGACAAAAACATATCATTGTTTCAGTCTTTTCAAACAGAATGAGTGAGACTATTATACAAGTGTATCGTCAATGAAAACGCAAATGTGTTCAATCAATTTCATTATTCTGTTATCAATTACGCGATATGATCTATTTAGTGAGTCACATTCATTCGTGTCAGTTGTTAATTAAATTAAATATTATTGTGTTACCAACGTTCTGAGGTCAACAACCAATCAGCTTAATGGTAATAGATCAGACAGGACGACGTCCGCTGTAATATGAAACTCCATGCTAACGATACAATGTGGTCTTACAAAGTATTAAGGGAAATTAAATACCTACCTATCTTTCTTTTATTTTTGAAATGAATATGTACTGTGGTTTTTTTTAATACTACAACTTATTTAAAATGCATTTTTGTATTTCATTTGCTTTCGTAATGGTAAACAATTTAAAATGACCACTCTTCGTATGGCACTATTGTGCGTATTTCGACTTAGGGAACGTTTCCATACTACGAGACCCGTCTCGGGAGGGGGGGGGGGG
>NW_013529520.1:681649-731498 GCF_000836235.2 Papilio xuthus | reverse complement strand
GGGGTCAAGTTTTTGTGACGTAGTCTTTAGTTGTTCTTTTTCATGATACATTATTAACACGACTTTCTTTTATATAGATATCATCTTCAATAACGTATTGTTTAATATAAGAACTATGCATATAAAGGACACTTAGATATTTTACTACTTATAGATAAATATTGTTGAATAAAATCATATCGGACATTACATCCTGGATGTGAACATTTTAAATATCCGTTTTTTACAATAGTGTAATTGACAACGTTTTGTCTTTTTTTGTTATACATTTGTTTTAAATAAGGATGGAACATTTCTATATTACATTAATTCTAAACAATTTAATATTTTCCTTATCTTCGTTATTTTAATATTATCAAGATTTTAGTAGGTATATACTTGTCAGCATTACATAAGCAAAAATCAAGTTGATGTCTCATGTCTTCAAATGTAGTCAGTCATGATTACTGTCTAAAATTATAGACAGATTACTTACTAGATAATATAGGATAGATTTATACAGGACAATGTAAATTTTCCACTCAAGATCAACGATATTGATAAATAAGAGTTAACTGAACGTTTGGATCATCGTATTTGTAAAAGATACGAAGTGGTCGCGGTGTTAATATCACGTGAGAGTAATGTTTGAACTATATTGCGCGTGCGCATTATTGTTTGCGATTAAACTTTTATTTGACACCATTGTTCCTCTGCACGTGACTTGACTGACAACTGTCAGTGTGACAGGTGACTATTGTTATATAGTTTGGAAATGTAATAATATTTAATTTTAGTATTGAATCCAAGTCTAATAGTTATTTCATTTTAGCGTTCAAAACTTATATCATTATTGATTTTTACTAAATTAATTTGATTGATGTATGGATGGATGTTTGTTTGAAGGTATCTCCAGAACGGCTGCATGGTTTTCGATGACATTTGGCGTACATATAGAACATAGTCTGGAATACATAGTCTACTTATTAAGTTATTTTTTTATGCTGCGCGGTCGGAGTCGAGGGCGACAGCTAGTAACGTTATAATATGATTTAAATATAACAAATAAACATTAAGTTAAATGAAAGTGTGACAGACAATAATATAAAATGAGGATATTTGTCAAAACATACGCTCGTTCCGGTCTTCTCGGATGTTTTATAAATTTCCATTACGACAACACACTTAGTTTACAACGTAATCTTGACTTTGTACTTGACGATTGTGTGAAAGAAAATCATAGTCCAAAAGTATTCATTATTAACCCGATTCAAAGAAGAACCGTGTAATGAAGAAAGGATTGAGATTGACTTTAAAGGGTACAAAGTAGAGAAAGGTCGAAGAAAGTAATAATAATAATAAGACATTTATACACATTTATACAAGTAATAATAATAATATTAATCGGTAAATGGACTGATAGCGAAGAGCTTCGACCAACATCTCAAGAAGCTCTCGCTAAACAGTTGGATTAAGAGCCCGATACAAAAGGCAGTTATCCTAGAAACCGCGCGCATCGTGAGAAGGTTCCTGTCTCTGCAGCCCTGACCACTGGTTGTTTGAGTCATGGGATTCCGCAGCCGGTGGTGTTCTCTTTTTAATATAATATGTTTTGTATATATTTTTTTTTATATGAAATGTATTATATTAGAAATGTATATAAATAAATAAGTGGTATAAAAAATATTAATAATAATAAGTAGGGAGGATATGTGATACTAGATTGTGAAGGTCGCTAGTGATGATTATAATAGTAGTACATATTGTGACAACCCTACAAAGATAAAATAACAGAGAGTTTCCTTGACTATAATCTGTCTGTCTGTCTTCTCCGTACGTTTTAACTTTCTTAAAGATATGCATTAAATTTATTTATAAAGCAGAATCCGCGAAGTTTAAGTTACCAGCTGGTAGTTTGTAGTAACTTGTTTGTCGTTTATAAATTTTGTAAAACTTTCCAATTATTAAGTAACAATCGTAGTTTATATAATAATGATCCACAATATTATTGGATATTTTACTTCTTACTATTATAATATTATAAATGTGAATGTTTGGATGGATGTTTGTTTGAAGTTATCGCTGGGACGGCTGTATCGATCTCGCTGAAATTTGACATAGATGTAGAACATAGTGTGGAAGAACACATAGGCTATTAATTGTGTTTTTATTTAATTTCGCGCGGACAGAGTCTCGGACAACAGCTGGTAAATACATAAATGCAGTTTATGTGCTATTGTATAATAGAATTTTTATGTAGCATTATCGAGAAAGATAATTTTTTTTGTGGTTGGAAATCCCTAAATATATCAAGGAAACGACTTGTTATTAGCAATCATTGAGTCAAGTTCTTTTACCATAATTTATTTCTAAGTGTTTCGTGTAGGTAGTAACTTGTTCTCTGCTTCTTGTGATAGTATATATTTGTTCAAAGCGCTTAAAAATTTCGTTCATTTTACGTGTATCACATAAGACCTTGCATCAGTTCTTTTGTCCGCCAACGACCTTAATAATTATCATGTGCAGTAAGTCTTATCCGGAAGATTTAATGCATTAAAGTTTTAAATTATTCGCTTAAGTACAAAAACAACTAATTTATTGTGTTTACTATTGTTATAAGCTACATCTTAAAGACAAATAAAAAACCATATAAATGTTAAAGAAATTGTCTTAGTTATTATATAATAAGATGTTAGTCTCTATATTTAATTAAAGTTGATTTTATTAATCCAATATTTCACTTCCTGCATTAAATTTTGCAGACTCTCTATCCCTAAAAAGATACTTTTCAGTAAGTATTCAAAAGATTTTTTTCTTATAAGAATCAATATCGCCAACTTGATCCAATCGCTTGAACGTTCTCGTGTATAGTAGTAACCAAACTTTATAGTGGTTTGCAATTTCATACGCACATTCGAAACGCTGTGTACTATACAATTTTTAGTCTCTGTGCCTCGGGATATAGAGGTATGAGGGAGAGGAGTAATAATAATAATAGGCCATTCCTATAGGGCTAGACAAAGTACATTAGTTTCGAAGCGATTCCATAGCGATGTTCAAAAATTAAAATTCGTTACGGAACCACTTCGAAGCGCAAGCACTTTGAATTGCCCTGCTGCACTCGCTTTTCTCGACTAGTTGTGATCTTATCCAACACTCACTTGTAAACATGCATTTGCAATTAACTACGAGCGGTATTAAAGTTTGAATCTTATAATAGTTATGACACAAGCCGTGCATCACGTGCGGGCCAGGTCGCGACTTTCTCTCTGTGTGCGACCTCGTCGCTTACAATCCATGTTCTTGGCTCGTACGTTATTATGAATTAGGTCATAAATAAGGCAGGTATTAATATATGCACCTAATAAGGTTATTCTGACATTTGAGGTCATTTAATGGTTAAATCATAACACTATGATGACACAAAGGCTGTCAATAAGTTAAGAAAAAAGTTACTTGTAATGTTTCATTTCTTCTAAAAACTTTTAGTATATTTATTAAGGTGAACAAAGACATAAAATATCGGCAATGAAGTTAAAGGAAACAAGCCTTAATTAGATCCTGTTTTTTTGATAAGCTTAAAGTGTATTTAGCGCAAATAAACCCCAAAAGAAACTGGGTTATCAAACATCGTTAAACAACTCGTGTAACCTTTCTTATAAGGTTGGTTAGGAAGGACCTTGGCCGGCCGGGAAATAAATCCTTCCTTTAAACAAATAATTTGATACTTTACTTTTTACTTTACATTTTTTTTATAAGCGGCCACCTGAAATCGCTGAAATAGCGAAGTGACCGTTGCCCATAGACATACGCAATTGCATATGCGTTGCCTACCTTTAATCGACGGAGGAGAGGATGCACAGAAAGAAAATATTTTCCCTTTCCATGCATCCTTTCATCCGGAAAGTCCACTTCCACTTCCCATCCTGTCCTTGTAAGAAAAAGGGTGGGAAGAGAAAGAGGACTAATTTTGGCCTCCGGGACGCACACTCATTAGACGAAACGCGAAATTGCTTCCACTTCACGCCTGTCATACATGCATATAGTAACAATAAAGTTAGGTTGCCAACCGTCTTTCTTAAATAGTATACGTTAATATTAAAATAGGTTGGCAACCCTATATCTATTACGTCTTGTCGATGCTTACCTTGGAAACTAGGTTACTGAAGGTCCAACGGAAATAATTTTAATTAAAACAAATTATCCAAACGTTATGTATTATTATTTTCCAAACAATAACAAGTTGTTGATTAAATTTACATAACGTAATTGGATTAGGTTTCGCTTGGATATGGAACGAATTTTAATAAATATCGATTTAACGGATGCAAGTTTCTAAATATTTAATTTTGATGGGTGGAACATGTACAAAAACATATGATTATCTTAATTCTTAGTAATAAAAGCGAATGTTTAGATGGATGGATGTTTGTTTGAAGGTATCTCCAGAACGGCTCAATGGATAGACATAGAACAGTCTGGAAGAACACATAGGATTCTAATTAAGTTTTGTTTACATCCGCGCGGACGAAGTCGCGGGCGGCAGTAAGTGTGAATATAAATCACAGAATAACTGTTTAAATCCAGTTTTTACCGGTTTACGATATCAAAGCAGTTTTTAATATACAGTTTTTAATGTAATTGCATTCGACACCTTGACCTCTGAACTCGAGTTTGACGCAAAGTATTTGCATATGTATGTGTGCACTTGTTTATAATTAAAGCTACTATCGATTTACGATATAAATAATAAAAAATGGGTGCTATTCATAGCTACTAAAATGATTATTTACAGTTCTGAATTCGTTTCATCATCAGCTCACTATACGTCCCCACCGAGGGGCTTGAAGCCTACCTTCAGTTTAGGGTGATCAGGCCATAATCAATCACGCAGGCCAAGTGCGGTTCGATTCATAGATAAATTATATTTTTTTAACTCTTTATTTTAGTAAATAAAATATAACGAATGAAACTTAAATGATAATTTACTTACTATCTTACTAATATTATAAATGCGAATGTTTAGATGGATGGATGGATGTTTAAAGATATCTCCAGCACGTCTAAATGGATCGCTGGACGCTGAAATTTGACATAAATGTAAACATAGTCTGGAAGAACGCATAGGCTACTAATTAATTCCGTGCGGACGGAGTCGCGGTCGACAGCTAGTCTACAATATTTTTTAGTACTATGTAACAATGTATTTACATATTTTCTCAAACATCGAAGTCTTTATATTTATTTGAAAATAGCAACGTTGTAGTAAACATAATATTTTATGAATATCTTTATATGACTACGGCAATATAAATGTAAATTGTACGACTACACAACAATATATACTGGTTTATTATAATCGAAAAGTTCTAGAACTTTCTTTACCTAAAGTACTTATTCTACTGTACATTTTGTTATAAAATTGAAATTAAATAAATAGTATATACAATGCTCGTCTCTGCACCATTTCCAACACTTCCTGAGATTAAAATGGTTGAAAAAAATGTATTTCTACATATGTTTCGCCAGTGGAAACTCAAACACGGTTTCCAATCACGGAATGGTTCTAAGTACCGTATACCCGCTGTTATGCATGTACAGTAGGACAGTAACGCTCAAAATTAGCACTTACATACAACTGGTATAATGTAAAAACTAAATGACGCCAGTGAGCCAACACAGTTCATCAAGGCCAGCCCTCCTGTGTTACTGTACTGGCATAATGTAAACTGAGAATTTTGCAATACTTAACTATGGCTTTCCATTGCTGCGACACTTATATTAATACATGTTGTCTTTCTCTATTTCAAAGAGGATGTAAAAGATGATATTTGTCAATACATGTTTCACTGCAATGGAAACCTACAGTAAAATAAAAACACTATTGAAGATTCAGTATATTTTATTCTACGTATGAAACAAAGATTTGTCCATGGTCTTCGTATGACAGGATATCCTAATTGGGAACCCTTACAATGGCTGTCAGTCGACAGTCATGATACATATATGGCACTGATAGTTGTAACTATCTCAGATAGGGAAGGCGTGATATAAATATCTTCTTAGAGACCTTGCACACTAGACATTTTAATTCGCCCGATAATTTGATCGTGAGGTGAGGTGTCAATATTCCATCGATTATATCCTCATACTGATCAAACTGTCGAGCGATTAAAAGTCTAGTGTGCGGGAGCTCTTAATTTAATGTTCAAAACAAATGAATAATAATAAAACATGAACATAATTTAAGTTTTTCTCAAACACTTTATCTTATAAAAAGGAGTTAGAAAATGCAATATTTGCTTCTTACTAATATTATAAATGCGAATGTTTAGATTGATGGATGTTTAGAAGGTATCTTCAAAACGGCACAACGGATCTGGATGTTATTTGGTATAGATGTAGAGCAAAGTCTGGAATACAACGTAGGTTACAAATTAAGTTTCTAGTTTGGCGACGGCTAATAATAAAGAATGAATAAAAATTGTAAACTGAAGTTATTAAAACGTCACTATAGCAACACTTATTTTGTAATTTAAATAATATTTTGTTTTATCTAATCGTTATATGTTATGATATTAAAACACGTTTTTCAATGCATTTATATTACAAGAATAAATATATTTTTTTAATTATATCAACAAGGATGTGATAATTCGCAATCAGCAGTGCATTCAACCTAGGTCACTTGCAATCAACATTAGTAACTATAAACAAGGTATATTTACAAAAATTGAGATTAACATGACCCTGTGTCAGCCTTCATATCATTTAAATGGATGCATTGGCTCCGAAATTAAAATTATGAATAGTTTTATCACTTCACAGGCTATCTGAAATGCCTATAGTTGCTAACACTGGCACGATTTTCTTGATGCGAAGAAATATTATAATTTTATAGTCTTATTGTGAGTCTATAACTTACAAAGTGATTCCTTAAGCTTAAACAGTGGTAGAGTCCGCAGCAGCATGCTAAACAAATGACCCGCTGGACAGATGCAACCACGGCCATATACAAGACGGGCGTAAAGTTGAGCGTTAATTTAACGTACGGTCTGGCGAGTGTGAGTGGCCACTTTTAATCTTCTTTTCCTTCCCGTCCTTTCCTATTAAAAAATAATTTAAAAAAGATTCAAAAGATGTCTTTGATATATATTTGAATTCGCGACAGTAAAATATATAATCTGTTAAATAATAATTTGTCTTTAATACTTTCTCACGTGCTGTAATCACGTGTAGCTTGTGGCTGGCAACATAATGATTTTAAGTCACCACAGCAACGTGATATTGACTGGATCTCTGCCAAAATATTACAAGGTGATTGCAACGAATATGGGCCACATCGCATATCGAATAATAAACTTTTAATATGTCTGATTAATTGATACTTAAAAATTTTAAATGCAATGGACTACGACAACATCAAGCCGTATTTTGTACCAAGTAAATGATTTCTTGTAAAATAAAATATCGATTAACTTAATAAGTAATATTCCATCATTGTGGTCTCATAACTATACATCGTAACTCACTGCATTTATAAATCTATATCCGGTTTTATTATTTTATTACAATTTAATAATATGTATTGCAATAGTCATAGAAAATGCATTAAAAAAAATCAAAACGTCTGGCACAAATTGTTGGCTCGACTTTTTTAGTACTGTAGAAGTTCAAGGTGAGTTACAAAGAGAGGGAGCATGCAATGTCGTGACGTCGGTACTTCCATGACGTAATTTCTTACTTACTTAACATAACAATTTCTTTTAAGGACCGCGCGGTTTTTTATTTACCGTATTATTTTATTTAAAGTATAAAAAGCTAGTTTAATTTAGTTAAGAAATTCTAAATATGATTATAAGTTTTCAATACTGTTTGCTCCAAATTGCCGAATGCCAAGATATCATTTGATTTGTCGTCACATGTTTAGCTGGGGCCAAAGATAATGTTGATATTGGCCAATATTTATCTCGCAGATCTTAAACGCTTTTATCATGAGCAATAAAATCATATCGTAAATTTATAAATGTTTTCATTCAAAGCGAATCAATGGCAAGGGTTAATCAGCTCTCAGGCTTTACCTAGATCTCTAATTATAGTTTTTAAATTAGACTGAAGACATGCTTATATTAGTATTTATGATCTTTGGAAAAACTTCCCTTGGCAACTCCCATCAACAAAATATCGATTCGTATCTATAACAAAACTCAGCATAAGATTTGGAACACAAAACCTTTAAAGCAAATTTAAATGTAATTTGAAAATCAAATACAATGAACGATTGACCGTATTTCCTTTGCATAAATCCTTGGCAAATTTCAATCGTAAGAATAGTGTGTTTTTATTCATGTATACCGAATCATGCATATAGAAGTTCGCCTATTTTTTTCTAACATAAAATTTAAAGCGACTTATCTGTAAAACATTAACAAATCTACTTGGATATTAATATATTCAGTGGAACAAATGCTATATTTTCTTTTTGTTTTAATGCATTTTTTTCTTTTTATACAAATACATTTGTCCACATAAAATAATTTGTTTCCGTATTCTTAAACGAATTCAATGCAAAAACAGAATAGATATTGAAAAAAACAAAAATTTGTTGTCTATGGGCAGCCGTAATTTCTCGTCTTTCTGTCAAAATGTTTAAACAATCTCTATTATATTCCCGTGAGTTTCCACTGACGAAACATATTGTAGAAGGTGTGATATTTTATTACCCTGTATGTCAGAATTGAACGACACATTCCAATGATTTGTTATCATAAATTACCTAATATGATTGCATTTGAAAGTGTTTACATCAAATATTTTATTGCCAATGTGTAATGATTTCGTGTTTATATCACAATACAATATTGTCTTTAAAGATTCTTGTTAGTTCGTGATTTTTTACGTAAACGCTAGATATCCAGATTATAACTAGCAATATAAAAGCCTCGTGTATTATTTTTCTTAAAAATTTTTAATCTTTGACCTCTGTTATTTATGAAAAAATATTAAATTAATGATAAAAATCATACGACTTTATGTTCTCTTGACCGCAATTAAGTCTGCCGATAGCCTAAAGGTTACTTAAAATACAAATATTAACCTTATTTAAACTGGTGCATGTAAAATAATTAAACCCACTGCAATAGTAAAAAATAAAACTGACAAATATAATTTAAACAATTGAAGTAACCTCTTAAACCTATGATATAAAATAAAATTAAAAAAAAAATAATTAAATATATATGTGATTTATTAAAATGTTGCTTATTCCTGCCTTATAAATAAAATACTGGCAGCTTTGAAGCTGTTCTATCTTTGGTGATTTAATGGAGCGTCTCTGTTTTGAATTAATTATATAATTTTAATTTTATTCCAATATCTGACTTGGGAAATAAATTAGGAACACAGTATCCAATGTATTTTAGCCATGGTCGAGCTATTTTTGACAAATTGGAAGAGCGTTTGCGGTATGTCATTATTGGCGACGTATCCTCAATATTAATAAAGTTGCGCTTCGGTTCAACTTGAAATGTTGCATGTATGTAACAGCTTAATTCCATCGCTTTACAGATGTAACATATAGGTAGCTGGGTACTACCTCGATACCATACTGACCTATTCAACCTTTGCTACTCGCCTTTTCTTCTATTTAACGTAATTTATATTAACGGAGCATATTTTAATCAATAGTTAAAGCAACAGTGTAAAAGTATAACATTTGTATTCATTTGGTATTTCAAAATATTTAAGGCTTTGGTTTCAGAAGCACATCAAAAAGGATCTCGATTCTCGTACGAAGTTTGTAAATTCGAAGTGACCGATATTTGGCGCGTTCACCTTGCGACGTTGCCTTTCTTGTTCCAAACAAATTTAAACCGTAGCAGTAGGTTATTGGGTCTTAAATTGTTTACTCTCACAATATATTAAATCAAACCAGTATTGTTTTCTTATACTGAATATTGGTCACAATATAACAATAGAGATAGTGTAAAGTAAATTGTTTCGTTATTATTTAACATAACGTGTCTATTATGACCAATTTTTGTAACGTCGTAAGCTTTCTCTAATTATCGTTATCTCATTTTTTTCAAAAGAAATGAAAGGGATGACAGTCTTATTCGCACAAGTGAAAATTTACGTGTAAGAAAAAAAACAACATTCTCCATGATAGTCAAATAATCGAGTAGCGTTCAAGGTTAAACATCGATTAACGCGCGGTTCACTTTGAAATGTTGCAAGGTAATCTGCATACCAAAGTTCCAAACAAAATGTTTATTTGAATTTTGAGCTTGACCACATCATCCTTTATCCCTCAACTTTTTAATTACAGCTACAGGAACACTGGCATATAAAGAAAACATCGATATGTGTTTAAAATCAAGCAATCTGCACTAAACCAGCGTTGTTTAATATTTAGTTCTCCCAAACTTATGGCATAACACGTCAGTAACTTGTAGTTTTTGTCTCTGTTCATATGATGAGATCAATGGACATCAGATTTTCATTAGAATATATATTTTGTATATCCTATAAAGATAATTGTCGTACTTATCATATCTCGTTTGTATTATCTGTGTTGAATTGCGAATTATCGATAAGACATTTTTTTTAACTTTATTTTCGGACAACAGAAACCCATAAATACATCCACAAGCCATACTATGTGACGGTTATGGTACGATCTTTATTTATGCATCTTTTGTCTATTAATACTGATATTAATCCATCAGAGATTGTCGTACAAAATGAGTTTCTAAAAAAATTTCTAGAAATCTATTTGTAATCTAGAGGGTCAAAGTGTAAATTGCGTATTTTATATTTGAAGGGCGATAGTGGCTCGTGAAAGTACTACCAAGTAAAAGAATATTTTTGTGTTGCCACCTTGAAAAAAACGCGTTTTGTATAATAAAATCCCGACCAATACATGATCGTGATTATAATTGTAATAGTATTATTAACATTAAATTGCAATGTATCTAATACTTATATTTATCAGATACTGACGTTTTCACTGAGACAACACAAATACAAAAACATAATCATCCTTTATTCTGACAAAACGGTGATAACATTTTATACGGATGTTTGACATATATTTTTTTTTATTTCATAAGGTGACAAAAGAGCGAGCTGCCACCTGAAATAGCGAAGTGAACGTTGACCATAGACATACGCAATTGCATATGCGTTGCCTACCTTTAATCGACGGAGGAGAGGATGCACATAAAGAAAATATATCCTCTCATCCGGAAAAACCACTTCCACTCCTTTCCTTATAAGAAAAATGGTGGGAAGGGAAAGAGGACTAAATTAGGCCTCCGGGACGCACACTCTTCAGACGAAACGCGGAATTGCTTCCACTTCACGCCTGACTTCTGTGTGGTCGTGGTATGTCACCGGGCGAGCATATTAAAGCGGGCTCTACCACTGTTAAAATATTCTTGTCTCACTTTTTTTTTAATTGAATGAGCAGTTTGACAAGATGTCTTTGTAAATGTTTTGACAGTGGAAACGGAAAAGTACAACGGTTATAATCCTACTAATGTTTAGATGGATGGATGGATCTTTGTTATTAGATATCTCTAGAAGAACTAAACAGATCTCAGCGAAATTTGGCATAGATGTAGAACATAATCTGGAAGAACATACACATAGGCTACTTATTAAGTTTTTTTATTTTAGTTAAGAGCGGAGGAAGACGCGCGCGACAGCTTGCAATATGCAACTCGCAATTAGCGGTGACAAAACCGGTTTAATACGTTTATTAGTTTTATGGTACTTGAATGTAATAGTTTCTAAATAACGTAAATCACTCATCAATTTCCAGCAAAAACAAAATAACATAGCTAGAATTAGAAATATCTAAAATGAATTTCCACTGCCGAAACACGTGTATAAAACATATTGTCATACCTCATCTTACTAATAAATACGAATGTTTGAATGGATGAATGTTTACTTGTTTGTATCTCCATAAAGACTGCATTGATGTTATTGAAATTTGGCATAGATTTAGAACATAGCCTGGAAGAACACATAGGCTATTAAGTTTTTTTTTTATTCCTGGTGAATGGATTCGCGGTCTAATTATGAAAATATACAACATTTATTCAGGTAGATGTTTCCGCAGTGGAAACTTACGGTATCATAATAAAATGAAAAATTACAGCACAAGCCCTTCGGGTATTTAGTACAGGTTAGAAATCTATAAAATATATATAATCATCTTGTTTGTTTATGTGAATTATAATTTATTTGTAAAAATTACAGTGTATTTCGATGTTATTACGTGTAATGTTTACGAGAACGTCCGCAAACGCGGTTCCTCGATGTAATTACGCTAGTTTTATAAGAACCTGTTCTTGTGTTGTGGTTTGTTGATACATAACGCATTTAAATAATATCGTTACTGTAAAGAAAGTATATTTAGTTTTAGATAGTAAAGATCCATGAACCTCATACGCGGCGAACAGGGTTGGCAATTAAATATAAAAACTGGTTTTTATTTTTGATGTCTTTTTCATGGTCATGTCATTTTCATTTTACATAGTTGATTTTGAATCAACACTAATCTAAGGCAAATTCATCATTAAAAGGATGATTAACTAAAAGGGGATTCCTTGATAATTTATTTTTCAAGTATTTTTTCTAATTTTAATGTTGTCGTCAGCTACCTGGTGTCGGGTGACGCGGACGGCAAATGCTACGTGTGGGACTGGAAGACGACAAAGTTGTACAAGAAGTGGAAGGCGCACGACGGCGTGTGCATCTCCTCGCTGTGGCACCCGCACGAGCCCAGCAAGCTGCTCACCGCAGGCTGGGATGGACTCATCAAGTATTGGGACTAAATAAAACATAACATTAAGTACAACACTTAACTTTTTTATTTCCTCTACCAGAAAACCACAAACCGTTAATAGAACAATAGAAATAAACTATACAACATACAACATATTTCTTGTCATTTTTGTCTCGTGATTAGCAAAAGCTAGAAGTAAACAATTTAGGCAACCTGCATCGGGAATTTAAGTAGTTCATCTTGCATGATGTCAGCTTTGTACTCCATGCTGCACTCTCGGCAGGCCCCGTTGACCATAAACTGGTCGAAACTTATGTTGTTTTCGTGGAATGATTCTATTAAGGCAGTAACCAGGCTGTCCACCATTTCTGGGGTGTGGTAGGGGCCCGGAGCGAAACGCAGACGTTCCTCGCCTCGAGCGACGGTGGGATAATTTATAGCTTGCACGTAATGTCCCCTCTTCATGAGAGATTCCGCCACCAGTGCCACTTTGTCCGCACCCTTAATGGGAACAGGCACTATGTGGCTCACTGATGGCAATTGAGGCAGACCAGCAACAAGCAATGATAGTTTAAAGTAACGAACAATGGCCTGGTGTTTAGATCTCAAGCTCCTTCCTTCTTCACTGGCGAGGAGTCTAATGGCAGCCAATGATCCTGCCAGCACAGGAGGTGGTAGAGCCGTTGTAAAGATAAATCCTGGCGCCAGTGATCTTACTGTGTCTATGAGTAATGTTGACCCTGCTATATATCCTCCAACATTACCATAAGCTTTCCCCAATGTCCCAGATACAATGTCTATTAAATGTTGGACCCCTCTCTCTTCTCCGATCCCAGCCCCACTCTTTCCATACAGCCCTACCGCATGGACTTCATCTACAAATGTCAATGCTCCATACTCGTGTGCTATGTTACACATTTCCTCCAGAGGACAAATAGCTCCACTCATTGAGTGTACAGTTTCAAAAACCACCAGTTTCGGTACACCTGCAGGTGATTTTGATAATAATTCTCGAAGGTGATTTGGGTCATTATGCCTAAAGATATGTTTGGGTGCTCGACTGTTCCTTATTCCCTGGATCATTGAAGCATGATTCCCAGCATCGGAGTAAACTATGCAATCAGGTAGTATCTTAGCCAGTGTAGACAGAGTTGCATCATTGGCTACAAAACATGAACTAAATATTAGAGCCGCGGGTTTGTTATGTAGTTTAGCAATTTCACCTTCTAGTTTTTCAGTCATTTGCGAGTTACCAGCGATGTTACGAGTACCTCCTGCTCCAGTACCATAGGATTTGATGGCAGCAATGGCAGCATCTTGGACTATAGGATGACGCGACGCGCCAAGGTAGTCGTTGGCGCACCAGACGGTCACACGGCGGTTCTCTTGGCCCTCGAGAGCTTGCGGGTAGACTCCATCGGCAGCTAACCGCGATACCTTTCTAAATATGCGGTAGGAGTAATCCTTTTTCTTGGCACTTATTTGATCATTGAAAAATTTTTCATACTTGTACGGCTTGATTGGCTCGACGATGTCCTCCGACATCTCCTTCGGCGCCTCGGATATAATCGAATTCTGTTGAATGAACGGACACTTCGTCTCGTCTTGGCCCAGAGTGCGGAAAGTGCGAGAAATCATTGGGCAGTAATTACCATACTGCTTCATCAGCGAGGACCCATAATTCCTCACGAAGGCTTGGTTGAACGATCCCAAAAACGGACAGGGCATTTTATGTAATCAATGACACACACTTGCGACACGAAAATTATTTTCAAGACGATGATTTTGTCTAACGTTGGCTCGCACTGTAGCCGAACGTCACGCAGGCGTTGAGATCAACTGGAGGTTTTTTACACCGCACCTTTCATTTATAAAGACCGTGTCGTCACGACTCCAATAAGATAAAGAATTGTTTTGTACTACACTTCATTCATTACACGTATAATTTATTTTGATTTGAATCCAACTAGATTGTTGCCATAATGTAAGGAAGATTTTGACAAAATAAAAATGACACCGAGGTTTTGAGGGTTCAATTGATTAAAAACATAAAAAAAATTCCATCTATATTAGGTATTGCAAGTTATTACTAGCTTACAACACTGAATTAACTTGGAATAGTTATTATAAAGGCGAAGAAACGCATAGCCATAGTCGACATTTTGCAATTAATTGTGAATTATAGACATTTAGAATGGCAACATAAGCGATCAAAAGTGACAAATGTCGTATGCGTTTAGAAATATTTTTTAATTCTTTTAGATGTCGAGTCATTTTTCACAAAAGCGTAATATAAATAATGCAATAAAACAGTTTTTTGGGTAGGAACAGAGAACTGTTTATACTTATCGATAATGTTAATTATATCTCTTTAAAATAAAATTATAGCTGAATGTATTCCAATTTCCGCCTAAAAACATAAGGAGAGAAAGAGGGAAATAACAGTAACACGATTGATAGAAATAAAAAAATACGCGTTCTGTCAATGTCAACAATATATCTTCTTATTTATTGGAATTTGGAAGAAGTAAAGTAAAATGTTTTCGTTAAATAATCAATTAGAACTTAGAAAAATTGCAATTTCGAGTTTAATTACATGTATATATTTGCCGAGCATTGTTACTGTGATATCATACAAAGGACTCTTGTACTCGCTGGGAAATGGTTCGACGTTCTATGTTTTATTACTAATATATATTGCGGAGCTGCTGAAATCATTCTATTTAAATAGCAATGTTGTATCAAAAAAGATTAAAAGCAAGATGCAAGCTAGAGATGTTATAAACTCCGGTATATTTCTTTTGGGAGTTACTTTTTGTTTTTTTGTTGGTATGATACTGTTCGGGGCGCCGATGTTAGATAGTCACGAAGAGACACTTATGATATCAGCGCTTTTGACACTACTGACTGTATTTCCTTTAGTAGCTCACGCTGGGGTGGAATCAGCTATGCAACTTCTATTTGGTGTGAAACATTTCTCTAGAGATACAATAATAGAAATGTTAGTTAACAATGCTTTACTGACGGTGTGTGGGGCGTGGCTCGGCGCTGTCGTGATACCACTGGACTGGAACACGCCCTGGCAGAAGTGGCCGATACCCTGCTACCTAGGAGCTATTGGTGGTCATTTATTCTCAAATGTTTTGACAATTTTAAAAATATCATTGATGTCTGCAGCGGAGAAGAATCCTGTGCTAAACTTTGTTGTCAGTGTGTTAAATAAGTTCAATTTATCAAAGTAGTTTTGTACAATGCATTTTACATTTTTATTAAGAATTAAATTATTACATAATTGACATGAATGTTTCAATAATAACTTAACTTGTCTACTACTAACCTCCTTTCAATTGCAGTTTAAGTCCTCCTCATACTTTCTTGCCTCTACATTAGCTGCAATAAAATAGTTCTATCTTATTCCTATTCCTACTAATCAGTTTATTCTTTCAAGAGGCGTCCAAAAGAATAGCTTAAATTCAGCTTGGGTATGAAAGAAACAAGTAATTAGTAAATTAATAATTTTATTTTGTGTTTCATTAAATATTTACATAGCTTATACAATGCTTGATTATTAATAAAATATGAAAGTTAATAAACTCTGGTCATCACATTGTCCTATAGTGGCAATGGTCTACGAACAACCACCATTGCAGCAAACTTTAACAGTGATCTCCATAAGGCAAAGCAATTTAATGTAACAATATTATCTTAACATCTAATAAACTTTAGTCATAGTTGAAAACTGCGTAAATATGTTTTTTGCCTTCCAAGTAACACCCTCAATCTTGTTGAAGAGCAAATTTAACCATAAGTTTCTACTAATGAGAAACAAGTACCATCACTTAGTAACTTGTAAATTTACAATTTGTTCCTTAATTTAATTTTTATCAATTTATTTATTATATTAAACAATTACATTTGTAGCTCCATAGACACGAAATATATTTAACAAATTGTGGCAACACTTGATAGTAATCACACTGCAAATGCCTTAACAAACAGTAACTAGAAATACTTAATTTTACAACTATAATAAAAATGTTAACTCTTATGTCTTACAACAACATTGCATTAAAATTCTAAACTCCCTAAAGTTAAACATTTCCACACGCGCGATTACTGAATCGCAATCAAAATATTAAATTTATCGTAGGTGTAAATACTCAGTGGCACATTGATGAGTGAACATATATTAATGTACAATATTAAGGAAACTATTCAATAAGTGCTAGTAAACTATTGGCCAATTAAAAACCCAAACAAAAATCGGACAGTACAAATAAATCAACTGCCGATACTAACCTTTGTTAGCTGTCAAAATCTAAACATTACGTTATGTAGTTTTATTTCAATTTGTGATTGGAATCGTAGTCTCTTTTATTTTGGAACTATTCTTTTGTTTTTAATTGGCTAATAGTTATATTTTATTTACATTAATCAACAATTTAGATGTAAGTGTTGCCATATAAAATATCTACCAAATTGGAAGTTTAATCTATGACGCTACCTTTCCCGCGCCGCCGCAAGCGAAAGGCAAGTGGCAGTGGTTGCAGCGATGGCAGACGTGGCAGTGGTGGCATTACTGGCGACACTCACATACAAAAAAAGCTGCTATAATTACTATAAACTACGATCCTAATGAATTTAAATTACAAACATTTTCACAGGCAACCCTATAGCTAATTATTTTGTTTTATATTTTTGACTGATTATAAATTGATGTAATAAAATTGTTGTATTCTATTGATTTCTTTTTTTATATATTTATTTCTCTTTGTTATTTTTAAACATAATAACCGATTTGTACATGGCAACATTCGTTAAAATTTCCCACCTCATTTGACATTTTAAAAGGCAATTAGTCAAAACTGATGCGTAGGCCTTTCATATAGTAGCAATAACTTTAAAATTGTAATTTATATTTACAATGAGGTCATAAAACAATATACATCTTTCACGAAACATATTTAGCACCTTAACGATACTAATGAATATTATACGTTAAAAATCAAAACAAATTAAAAAAAAATGGGTAATGTTTTTATATTTGTAAAACATGCCTACTAAATATTTCTATAACCATGTTTATTTTGTAGTTTATAATTTTATATAATTTCAACTGTATTGCTTTAATTCTATTATATTTATTTGAGTAATAAAGATTATAAAATGGCATTAAATGCACTATAGTCACGAATTGGTATTGTTTAATAAAATATATATTTAAAAAATCCACACAATCGGAAACTTTTACATCTATACCCTGTCGCAGGATCATATCGGACGTGGAAATGAAAATAAGAGTGGATTGCAACAGTAAGATTTGTTCTAATTAATTTACAAGGAAATATTAATATTTGATCCAAATTCCCCTTCAATGTAATCTGATAATGCGCCAAATAAGTCAATAATACAGATAGAGCAAACATTGTCAAAGATTAAATACTGCCACAGATTAAATACATAGACTAAGAATACTGGCATAGAGTATGTAATGACAGGAATGAACAAAGAGCACAGAGGTCGCTAGTAACAATACAGATAAGAACATTAATATTACGGATAAATTTTAATCGCTAAATAACAATATAAAATGCACCTCTAATATCTAAATCTCACGCTTCCTCAATCACTATATTTCCTGTTGAAATTTCTGCTCTATTTATATTTAAATAGAAGAAATAAGTGAAGAGATTAGATTTTCAACAAGAATTTTATAGAAAAATAAAACTTAAAATGTATAGTAACATTAAACAATGCAGAAATTTCAACAGGAACATACAACACTATATAAACACGACCAAAACCAAAATTACATTATATGTAACAAGTTTATATAATATGATTGTACACAGTTTCAAATACTCGTACATTTTCAATAAACACATACATATTACTTTATTTGAATATTTTCTTAGCCTTTCTGCATTCCTCGTAATCATTAATCAATATGTCTTTCTATTAAACTTTTGATTTTTATTTAACAAACTATTCTAAATTGGATATAATGTATCAAGTTAAGTCAATCCAATAACAAGTCCCTCATCCAAATAATTTGTACAGTCAGCTGCATAAATATCTATACATTTACAAAGCTTCAAATACATATACACTTTCGGTTTCAAAAATATGAATACATCCTTTTGAATGGTTCCGACTATAATTACACATTTTTGAAAACAAGGATCTATACAAATCTATAGTTTTGTAAATGTATAAATATTTACGCAGCTGACTGTACTGTGCGAAAATTTATTGAACAAAATATTCTTTATTTATTAGGCAGTATATACGTGGGTATTTGAGGAAGCAGTCAGCAGTCAGCAGTCAGCCTCTACGTGCTGCTCGTGTCAGGCTGGAAGTAGTGGAGGCCGTTTATCTGGAAACAAATAAAGTTAATTGTAATTGTATATCGCATTCTACAAGACCCTTCATACACAACGCAATGTAAATCGTCGAGAACAATCGTCTATTCTGTCCGTAGAGACATAGCGACTATGTGTCAACCGTTACATACTTGTTCTGCCATTTTGAAAATTGCAGCGACTTTCCTTCTAAGGATCTTGGCAAGCAGCTGGCGACCGACTGTTTTTGACGATGACAGAAAAAAATGGCGACGCGCGTTGTATACCGATCTCTATACATTGTATTGCGTAAGTCGGCTAGAGACTTAAATCGCCGGTTTTAAAAGATTTACATTGCCTTGTTTACGAAGTCTAATTAAGTTGTTATACATATTGTCATCTCTATTTTGGTAAAGAGAATAAAAGAGAGCAGTATATATGTGGTGTGTACTCACAGTCATATCGTACTCAGTGACGAAGGCGGGCACCTCGAGCTGGTCGCGCGCCATCACAGAGTAGAGGTACTCGACACCGGGCAGGCTGTGCACCTTCGCCTTGATCGCCGGCGCCATGAACGTCGTGAACCACCACGTCATCATCTGCGTCATACACAATCATACAATCATTCAACACGACAACTTGAATCCATTCATTCAATGCAAACTGTCATTCAATCATTCATTGCAATAATACACTGATTTTATTCAACGATTAAGTACAGCAGAATGGCATTAAAAGTATTTTATCGTGGTAAATTTTGTATGTTTTATTGATTTTTATCTTCGGATGTGATATTACTGTGATATTAGTTTTAAGAAATGCTATAATTTTGAGTTGTCACCGTTCAGTCATTCAATAGAACAAGATGTAATCATTCATTCAGTAACTCACCTTAGTCCAAAACGTGGGATGTACAATGTAGAACGCTTTCAAGTTCTTTTTGTATCTGAAATGTAGTAATCATATATTTTAAGGACTGAGTATAAGACCTGGTTTATTGTGCATATTTGATTTTCGCCATTTTAGCGCTGATGGTAGTAGTTTGATATGGTGTGGATCCTAACTAATAATATAGATAGAATTAACTGTGACGTAACATAACCAGGCGAGTTTAAATCTGAAGGAAGCAAAACCTATCACTTTCCAAGCATTTATTAAGATTAGTACTCAGGCAGTAGATAGACTATAGATAGGTAAGGTAAGGTGTGACGTACTTGTAAGGCAGTACTGTGTAGACCTCCTTGAGCCAGGAGAAAGGCGGATGGTTGGCGGAGGAGGCGAGCGTGTGGAAATATGCGATCACATAGTCGCCGCGGACTATCGGCTCCAGCAGCTTGATGAGGTACAGCATCGCCTATAACAACACAACAACTGTAACAATACTTACTATTGTATTAAAGAAATTAGCCAACAACCGCAACAACAGTAATTTACCGACGCGTTGTCAAAATTTCTAAGCAATTTACAAATTAGTAAAGTCGCCAAGCGTCTTACCTTATCTAAATCTATGTCTCCAATTGGGAACCATTTGCCGATGAAGACGACGACCGGCCGTCCGAGCCGGTCAACACCGCTCTGGTACAGGCAGCCGATGCCAGAGATCTCGCTGAGGTCCTCACTGCGAGCACGACGCAGCAGCCTCTCGTATCTGTAACAAAAAACAATACAATGTAAAGTCAAAGTATTTTATTCGCTACATATTAAAGGTCGAATATCGATAAGGTAACTGGCACCATAGAATTTAGCACGTACCAATTTCAATTATTCTATCGAAAACATATCAGACGCCCGGGGGCGGTCTAGCGCTCGTTAAAATGCGCTGGAAAACCACACCTTTTAACTCGAGTTAAGACGGTCCTGAGATTAGTTTTCATACCATGTTGACAAAGACTTAATAACTCAATATTTATGAAACAATTTCCTTACTACAAACAATTGAACATTCTCTTTTTAAACATTGGAACTTTCCAGAAATGTGAATTTACTCTTAAACGAGGTTTAGGCTAAGTGCATATGCGCTCGGCCACCTAAAGCCCGGTGAAGCTGTAAATGCCTCAAGGCAAACAGTGGCAATTCAGTTAAAAAAAAAAACAGAAATATGAAGTCTACAAAAATTTATTCTTTGTTTGACATCACTCTCTAAACCCGATCCGTTTGCGTTAAACAAATCATTATAATACAAACGCAGTGTTTGCCGAATCTTCAGTCTCACGCCTCACAATTGCCATATTACGGGTTTTATAATCTGTAAACATTTCGGATACATTGCTATATGAAAATAGATTCTATTAATGTAACTCAGAGTTGTTTTTACATCGCAATTCCGTTTGGCATTGGCTGAATGTTACGGGGGCTATTATTAGTCTCGGGTTTTGGCAATAAGCCGCCTTCGCACGAGGAAATATAAATATAATAGCTCAGTGATAATAAAGTAAACAACAATAAGTAATAGGATACTTAGCACAGATTAAAAATATATAATATAATATTATTTAACCTCATTCGGAAACATTAAAGTTGTTCCATCATTCAAATGTTTTCCGGAGGCCTAATTTAGTCCTTTTTCCCTTCCCACCCTTTTTCTTATAAGGAAAGGATGGTAAGTGGATGTGGACTTTCCTTATGAGAGGATGCATGGAAAGGGGAAATATTTTCTTTCTGTGCATCCTATCCTCCTTCGATCAAAGGTAGGCAACGCATATGCAATTGCGTATGTCTAAGGGCAACGGTTACTTCGCTATTTCAGTGGCCGCTCGCTCGTTTGCCACCTTATGATATATAAAAAAAAAGTTTTTTTACTCGGGAAAATATAACCTATTAATAAAATCTCAAATTATTTTATTCTCAATTTTCAAATGAAAATACTTTATACTCATTATTTTGATATTAAAAAGCAGACCGTGGCGGAGTACAGAAAAGTATCCATTGCACATGTTTATACGACGTCGGGCGTGTGATGGATAGCGCGGAATGTTTGGCGCCGGACAGAAATACCTCGTCAGCGTCACGTGAACGTCACGTGTGCTTCATTGAGGGCCGGACGTGCCGTGCTATATCGGCCAAGGTCCGGCTATGAAAACTAACCGATTCCAAGATATCAATAACGGGAATATTTTAACGTTTCCTTCCTCATAGTAAAGTTCCATTGCCGTGTTTTTTGCCAGTACAGTCAAATTTTGTTGTCTCTGTTTTATCAAAGATAATGAGAAGGATAGCAATATTTTTGTAAACACATTATGTGTTTAGACCGTGGCGACATAAAACTAAACACTAATTAACTGAAAAACTAATTATGTGGTTGAATTACTCAAAGCTTTGTATTTAATCCTCATTGGAAGATTGTTTACGAAAATGAATTAGAGAAATGCTTTTAAAAATGTCATTAATATTCCTTTATTGAAGGAAATTCATTAATGAAAACAGAAAACTTTAATGGGACAGAAAGGAAAAGAGAATCAATACAAAAGAAACTCTGTTATAATAAAGGAAAGATCATTAGAGGGAAATTGTGTTCAATATTTATTCATTGTTGATCACTGGTCGTTACATTGAGGCGATTATTTTGGTATCATATTTAATATTTAAGTACTCAAGAAGGTTGGTATTAAGAGTATCCGAAACTTACGAGCATGTTTGAACGCGTACATGGCAAAAAACCGAGAAAGATGTCAGGGGCGCGATGAATTGCTTACCCCACTGGTTTGCTGGCGTAAGTTATATTGTTTCTATCAACGATTTATCGAAATAGTTTTCATTTGTTCTCGACGATTAATTCCAAGAAATGTATAATCTCTTCTGATGTAAGATGGTGATGTGATTTGAAAAAGACCTTAAAATCCAATCCAAAGATATCTTTGAAATGAAAACAAAAATTACGATATGTTTTTGTTCTGGTTTTTTCGTCATGGAAACTCATGGTAACAATTTTCCGACTCTAAATTGAGTAGACTTGCTACAAATATATCGGAATAACAATTTTATAACGAGTTTAAATTATATTGTAAGTAACCAGTAGCATTGTTCAGTTGCCTTGCTTGTTTTTTTAGTGTTGTGAGCCGTTAATTAATTTACCTAAAATTTTTCCATTCATCTCTATTCTCTTTGATGTCTTGTTTGAGGCGTAGTTGAATTGTAAATCTTTATATTTAGAGTTTGTTATTCGTAAGTTCTTTGAGGTTAAATGTTTTGCGCACTTACGTGTTACCATTTTGAAAATTGCAACGACTTTCTCACGACGACCTTTACAAACAGGTTGCGTGCAACTATCTTTTATAATAATATATAGAAATGTAATAGACGCTTGAAAATCAGGTTTAAGACATATCAAAGCAACAATTTCAGACGATATTCTGGCCTGTACATTCTAACCTTACGAAGAAACTATCCAGTGCTACAGCTGTCTTGTATCCGTACATTACGTCAATCGCTGACGTCATAGTGCGTGTAACTAATAAAGTATTTATTTGTAATTGTGAGTAAATGTGTATGTGGGTGTGTTTGGGTTATATTTATCGACATGTCTGAAAGTTCGTCGATCGCGTTCATACGTCATTAGTGCGGTAATATACACGGGTGTAATATTACAAATTGAATACATTTTAAGATAACAATTCTAATGAACGAAGTATAAAAGTTAAGTTTGTTCAGCTACTGGTTATTTACATATATGCCATACTTATAACTACACTAGGTGTCGCCCGCGACTCGCCCGCGCGTATTTTAAAGAACTTAATTAGTATCCTATGTGTTCGTTCGGACTATATTCTACATATAAGTCAAATTTCATCGAAATCCTTTCAGCCATTCTGCCTTCTATCAAACATCCATCCATACATCGAAACATTCACATTTTTAATATTATAGTAATATTAAAATATACAGAGAACAATATACAAAAAAAATACCAAAGTGTTCGTTGACTAGTCTTTCGCAAGCTTTTACCAAATCAAAATTTATTTCTTTGAATTCAATTAGAGTGAATAGATTTACTGAATGCTTTCAGGCGTTGCCTTGTATTCAACTGCCGGGATTTCAGACCTTGAATGTCTTTTATACAATCACATACCGGTCTTTCGTACTAAATGGAATTCTTTCACGAAATAGTAACACTAGAAAAGCCTGAAATATATAGTCATTTATTTATTGATATTATGTGCTTTTCTTCTGCGTATTAATACCACGTAATTCCTCTTAGAATATACGTCATTGTAAACGCGTTTTAATCTGTTATTCGTCTAAATTGCGTCATTCAAAAGTCATATATTAAAACTTGTACAAGACGGGAATGTAAACAACAGAAAAAAAATTCTGATAGAGAAATAAACAAACAGATATCAAGCCTTTGAGACAAAATCAAACATATTCGCATCTCTTTCATTGTTACTGAAAAAGAAAGAGATAACAACATGTTTTTGAATGTTCTGTGCACTAGAAACTTACCAAATATCACTCAAATGCGTTACATTTATTCGTGACTAGAAACAATCAAAAATGTCTAGAAACAATCTACTTTCGTAATAGAAATGCAACAAATGTGAAGGTTGAGGTCATCCCTTTCATTTACTTTGATTAAATAGAGACGGAAACATATATTTATAAGTACTAAAGAAGGCGAAACCCACTTAAGATTCTAGAAGACGCAAATTATTATTTGTTTTATTAATAAAGTCGTTCATGTCGTTCATTTTAAAGGTTAACTTGCAAAGGTTTTCCCAATAAATATAATAAAAATAATCAATTACTACAACAAAAATCAATATTTTACGTCATCCGATATAGAACAGAAAGTAAATACGATGCACATAAGTTCTTAACCGGCTTTTACCAGATTCATAGACATTACTTTATCTTTGAACGTATTACTCATGTGACGTCATCGTGAGTACTGTGGCGGCCAGCAGGACCACTTAAAGTGGATATTACTATAGCACTTTTAATCCACATGACGCCAGAGCTCCAGCTAAGAGTTACAGCTAAAATCGGTTTTAAAAATAACCTATAAAATTTGTAACCTATTTTTTTTATATTATATGGCTTTTAGTTGAAAGTATTTGGTTACCGTTATAGATATGTCGTTCCACTAGGGGTTTTATAAAGCGATTTCTACTGATTTTCTTAGATTCTTAGTTTGTACATCTCTTAGAAATATACATTGATATTTTAGCTTTAAATAGTGACATTGTATCTTATAAAGAGAAAATATTAAGATTTTTTTTTATATCATAAGGTGGCAAACGAGCGAGCGGCCACCTGAAATCGCTGAAATAGCGAAGTGACCGTTGCCCATAGACATACGCAATTGCATATGCGTTGCCTCCCTTTAATCGACGGAGGAGAGGATGCACAGAAAGACAATATTTTCTCTTTCCATGCATCCTCTCATCCGGAAAGTCCACTTCCATATCCCATCCTTTCCTTATAAGGAAGACGGGGGGAAGGGAAAGAGGACTTTATAAGGCCTCCGGTTATTTTTTATTATTTATTGTGACATAATTTAATTTTTGTAGTGAGTAACCTATTGTTCTGGCCCACGCAAAGTCTAGACTAGACTGTCTGGTCTGAGGGTTATTATTCCACATTTAACGTCAACACGCCCGCGCAATAAACGGTTTAAAATCAATAATATACTTACCATTGGTATCTGAGACCAAATTGTCCGTTTAAAACATACTGATTTGTCAAAGATAATTAAACGTATGACGATATGTTTTATACAGAGATTTTAGTCTCAGAAATCCACGGTTAGTGGATGTATAATTCACTGTATCAATAAACTTTTCATTACTGTTTTTTGATACTTGTTGTCTCTGTTTTTTTTTCAATGAGAATGTAAGAGATGCCAATATCTGTCAATACAACTGTCAATCGAGATCCTAAGTTAAGTATTTCCTTACAATCTAGTTTTATAAATTAACCTTTGAAAGATTCGTTGTTATACAAAAATGCACCGAGTCTAAAAGAAAAAAAACACAATGTTTTCAATTAATCGTGTGTTGTTTCAAATTACACAGTTTATTTTTACAAATTCCGGCCATTTTTTTTGTATACGTTTTATTGTAATGTTAGTGCATAAATGTGGTTAAACTTAAAAATAAACTTTCTTTTGAAAAAAGAAACAAGGTTAAAAACGTACAAGGTTTTCGCTATAAAATTGAAGGTAAACTTGAAACCTTAGGAATATACATTATACAAATAAATTGACTTCTTACATTTTTTTGCCAAGTTAATGTGACTCATAGTATTGGTACAAGTAAATAGTTTATAATATTTTTCAGTACTAACTTGAAAATTGTCGTAGCATTGAACGTGTTAACACTAGTCAAGTTAACATAACATTACCAGTAATAAGATAAAATGCATCCTCTGTTAAAAATAAGTAAGCGTCACGTAAATGCGTCAGCAAAACAAATTAACAGGGATGGCGTATGATAATAAAAATCTACCCCCATTCCGCACCCCCCTGAGCACCCGCTTGACCTGAATACAGTTATGCGATGTCGCACTTCAACCCCCATGCAACAGTGTGACAGTGGACTACAGAAAATTAAGGATAGATCTCATCCCACTAATATATGCAAAAGTTTAGGTGGTGCATGGATCTCTCTGAAATTTGGCATAGATGTAGAACATAACCTGCAAGAAGGCTACTTAGTTATTTTTTTAATTCTGCGTGGTCGGAATCGCAGGCAACGGCCAGTTAGAAATAATGTACACACGTCCTAATTGTTGATTACGTCGTTCGTTTAATTAAAAGTTAACAAGGCAATTAACACACTTGTGTTGTTATATTAATATAACACACCTAACAACTTATGTACACTTTAGTTACAAGTTTATTCCTTTATATTTTGCGAGTCTAATGAAATAACAAAACAATTTAGATCGCACAAGTCTATTTTAATGGATGTATTAACAATTAAATTCAAATAAACAATCAATTTTACTTACTTTTCTTCCGCCGTCTCCTCGGCGATTGGTCGCGGCTCATGCGTCGATAAGTCGGGCAGTTCCACTGCCATCGTATCCATTGCCATTTTTGTACACTTTAATTATATCTATGTCCTTTTATACGCACACATGGATCACACAGTTCGGTATAACAACGTTTTTTCTACACGGAAGACACTTTTTTCTGCAATATTTAATGACTGCTCTGTTATAAAATAATCTGTGTACTCGTTATTTTAATTTCCTACAATAGAATAATGTTATCAGTTCAAATCTTTTACATCTGCATTGCAGGTGAGATAAAGTTATTTACAAAGACGAGGTTCCTTCTTACATTTATATTTTTGTAGAGTAAATAATACTTAAAAAGATAAGATAAATCTAAGACAATTAACCTTTATGTATAAATAAATAAAAACTTATTTCCTATACATAGAAGGTGTCGGTAAAACAATATCCAATATTTATAAGTAGTCATTGAAAACTAGAGGTCGGATCGTAGAGGCTTGTAGCGGTTCGTAGCAGCTACGTGTATAGACGCGACCCTTACATTCTCGCTACGAAATCAATACCTTAAGTGTGTAGAGTGAGAGCTACGGTAAAAGTTTAACAAATTATTTTATTGACTCTGATGAAATGATGAAGGATGGAATCTATAATTTTCTAAGAAAAATCTGATGTTCTTTTTATTGCACCGTGTTCATGTTATCGCAAACAGAAATAAATTACAATGGAGTTACGCCCACTGTGCGGAACGCTTCGGCTATTTCATTGCACCATGCTCTAATGCGTGGTATACAATTCTAGTATTTATTACGACAGACATAAGGATCATTTTCATGCGATGATATTACATCAGGGTTCGCACATGCATGAGTAATGCGCTTGAGGGTTGCCACTGACCTCATTCTAGAGTGACGTCATCTCTTAATTAAGTGTTGTTCTTTTAATTTGAAACAAAAATGAGGCAATTATTATTCTATTTATATAAAAGTTTTATTGAAAGAATTGAGCACTACATTTTTTTGCCATATCAGATAGAAGAGAGAGACAAGATATGAGTTTTTATTACCATCTCTTTCTGGGTTAAGGGTTTGAAAATGATGAATGTTTTTTTTTATGTTTTATATCGCTCACAAAACATATTTACAATAATTTTTAAAAAATATTTCGCGCTTAAAAAGAATTTAAACTGACAGTTACCCAGGATAAAACAAATAATGCTTCTAAAGCCATAATATATTAAAGTCGTTTTTACAAGCCTTTTTATCCGAGTCCGACCCAGATCAAACTGTGTACGAAGCAAATTGGATCGTCTTCGGGTCCATTGGATTTTATTGATGTCTCCTTACCTCAGTATTAAATAAAATAAGTGTATGAAAACAAAATTACGTTGTAAAATTGATTCCTACATAGTTAAATGTTTTTGGAATGGCAGAAATAATATAATTATGGTAAACTATAAGTAAAATTATAAATACTTGGATTTTTTTATACTTCGAGAAAGTCTTGACAACATAACTATATGTATATACATCTTACTAATATATAAATGCAAAAATTAAGATGGATAGATAGATATATGTTAAAAGGTATCTCCGGATCGGTTCAACTGATCTTGATAAAATTAGACACAGTTACAGAACATGGTCTGGAAAAACATACAGACATCTTATTAAGTTTTTTCTTAAACTTTGAGCGGACGGAATCATGAGCGACAGCTAGTATTATAATAATAGCACAAAGTATTTTAAAGTAAACACAATCCTAATCTCTACCAACATTAAAAAAATGTATATACAACGTTGTTAAAACCACATCTGTTGCCAACTGAATAAATTATTTAGTTCAATATATTTCTAGTGCAACTAGATCAAGTAATTAATCGACACCGGTTTGCCTTTGAACTGGTTTGACACTTACATTTAACATATCTACTACTTATATATTCATTTACTACTTATATATTTAAATATTATTAAAAAAACATAGGACATTCACCTAAAGAAAGATAACGTGTTACTAGCATTTAGTTAGCCCTGGGCCAGATTCTACGGCGACTATCTGAGACTGTATAATTCGCAGTCCAGCGCCCTGGGCGCCCATCCGCGCCCTAACCTAACACCGGCCCTGGTGACAGAGATATTATCTTGTTTCCGACGTGTTAAATTAATTGGGACCACTGAATAACAAAAAGACATTGTATTGTTGAAGTAAATAATACTCTATTATATTGTAATGAGGTGAAGTCATGGGTAAAAATAGAATCAATATAAAAGTGTCGACGTGTAATATTAAAAGAAGTTCGCTT
Source organism: Papilio xuthus (assembly GCF_000836235.2). Lineage (NCBI taxonomy): Eukaryota > Metazoa > Arthropoda > Insecta > Lepidoptera > Papilionidae > Papilio > Papilio xuthus. The sequence continues at coordinate 702,124 of NW_013529520.1, read as the reverse complement.
TGTTTACTTGGAGGTGCACTGACCTGGCCGCGAGAATCGTATTATTACCGTGAATTTCCACAGCCGAAATTCAAACAAAACATATTATTCTGCTCAGTTATTTTAAAATAAACCGAAACAACAAAATGGGATGATGAGACCTTTGGGATTGAGTGCATTGCATTTAAATCGTTTGAATGTTATGAACTCTTACTGTACATCTTCGCTATTTTCTCATTTTTAATATTGCTTAGAAAAGGTAACATACCACATGACTCTATTAATTACAGACTTCGTCAGCTCAAAATTTAATAATAAAAAAATTAGCTACCTTGCTCTAAGTCCCGAATAAGAGACTAGTGGTACCCCACTTTACCTGAAACTAACGCGGCCATGCGGACAGGCATTTCAAAAATGCTTTTTGATTTTTACATACAGACATACTAATTTTATTAATATGTATAGATTACGTATTGTGCCATAAAGAAGTAGTTGTGAACGATTTCTATCGCGGCTTACTCAGGCGTAATGTCTTGGTCAATTGCAATGAGTAATTCCTTGCACGCAACATCGCCTGCATATACATTTCCGTCTCTACGAACGTCACATTATTAGTACTACGTTAACTAACAGATCGTAGATATGGCACCGATCCCAGTAATTATTACCTCTATTTATTTAACTAGAATGAAATATATTTATGTACAGTCAGCTGCATAAATAAGAAACTTGTATAGGTTTTTGGTTTCAAAATTACATATGCACATGTTCGTCAACAACATGTATTCACGATCGAAAGCATATAGATGGTTACGTTTCGTATTTTTGAAACCGAATGCATATTCTCGTTTATGAATCTTTCCAAAAGTATAGTATACATATGCAGCTGACTGTACACTTATAGCGTCAGTGGAAAACCAAGGTAACTGACGTAACGTAATTTTAAGTCGACGAATGCATGTATGTTACCAATCACTTAATTTTATACTATTTAAGTTACATCAAAACAAAACTAATCACAATCTACATCAAATCAGCAAGTAGTAAAAGATTACTAGTAGTAAAAGATTAAAAGATTACTACTAGTAACTAATGTTATAAATGTGAACGATTTGATGGATGAATGGATATTTGTTGAAAGGTATCTCCAAAACTGTTAAACGGATCTCGCTGAAATTCGGAGATGTTAGACATAGTCATCCAATTTTTTTTAATACCGCGCGGACGGAGTCGCGGGCGACAACTAGTAGTTTTATAATCACAAGAGTCCTTCCATGCTATTCAAATGTATTCGTAACTATTCTGTAACAATAGTTAGCTTGTCGAATTATTTAATATGAGGCCACAAATCTCACGGCAATGGATTTAATTTCGATATGATCACACAAGTATTTATAATAACTTATTTTTCCATACTTCATTTATTATAGCAACCACGAAACAAAGTTAATTAAGTGAATATCTAAGTTTTTTAAATAGCTTCAATAAACCAATGAGTAACTTGAGAGTAACGTTTTATTAACTTAAAACGTAAGTGAAAACCAAATCTAGTTAATTTCTTTTAAATACCGTAAAACGACTACTAGCCAAGGTTTTTGGAATGTATGCCTAAATTGCGTCCGTTCGTAAAAAAACCTTAACAAATAATTTTAATAACGTTAATAGGAATGTAGATTATATTTGTTTTATTTTTCAAATAGTTTTTATTGCCTTTGTTAGTTAAATATATACATACATACATACATACTTATTAAATTTATTTGAACAACGACTAGTTCAAATAATTTTACTTAATATTTTTTTTAAACTATTGTCTTTTTTCAATACTAACCGCACATCATTTTTACGATTGTTTAACAATACAATGCAATAGATAAAAAAGCAATATTATGTACATTAGAAAACAATGTCAAAATGTAACATAAGGAGATAATGTTAAGCATAAACAAATGAGCATCGCGTTTACTTAGTAACTTAGCTTAACCCTTATGTTCATATATACAAGTTTATAAAAATATACGATCACGATAAAATAATTTTTAACTTAGTTTTTTACCCTTTCTTCGAAAAAGAAATCTTTCCACAATAAGGGTTAACCGTAACCTATGCTGCCTGGGCTGTTTAAACATCCTGTATAAATACATTTTTATGAGTGTTTGTATAATTTCATGTTCATTTGAAGCTCACGCAGGAAATGTATACATACTATGATAACTTTATTTACATAAATATATTTATTTAATTACATATATATTATTGATATCGCTTACGATACATTGTGTATATTTAACATGACTAACGTTTAATTTCCTCAAAAAAACAAGACATAATTGCATACAAAATATTTGCTTTAAATCAAAAGATAGAACTAAAATTTTTATGACAATCGTAAACCTCTTGACGACATGAAATTAAAGAGCAGATTGAGTACTAGAAAAACTACATCGCGACTGTATGTTTATATAACTAGATACTCAACAACCACTATCAACTAATTATAATCAAATCATGTTTGCAATTAATCAAAACAAACCTTATTTTATTCGCAAAGATCGATTCCCACTCGCTTTTGTTCTTAAAAAACAAACCAGACACAACGGCAGTTCAATTTATGTGCGCAGTTATGTATTTTTTACAGAGCAGACGTTAAATATCGATAAAAACACGTATATGCACTTCACAGATTTCGGTGTAGACATATAATGCGAACACAATGCACGTGCGACTCACACGACGTCCGCGACCAAACTGAGGCGGCGCTAGTGAGATGCGCGCTGCCTCTGGGGTAAATTACCCGAAATAGGGCAAATGACTCACATTTCGATCGTTTTCAGTTAAATCAGCTGTTTAGGTATTAAAAAAGTATAATAATGTAATTGATAAATTCATAAATAATTAATTATTTCTATCATAGCACAAGTTCTTGAATATTTATAATGGAATATTTTCAAAAAGCATTCGTTAGTTAATATTTTTTGTAACTGGCAATTTTTTGTCCGTTGTGAAATATGTAAGACACTAACTTTGCACTTTGAAATAAGTAACACAGGCAACATCTAAACACTATAAAAGAAAAAGAGAAAAAATGTCCATCGGTCATCTGCCGCGCCCTCAGACTTGGGCAGAATCTACTGAAGGATCTAGAAATAAATCGACAGACCAAGATGTCGACGGTCGCAGCTCTTTGTATTCATAACAAATGCGATCTACAGACAGATCCGGCAACTAATCGGCCGACTGAAATATGAACAGTCGCGTCGCTCTGTAGTCCTGACAACACCGACGTCACGGATCGTTACTAGTAGGTTAACCATTTGTTATCCGTTTAAACTGGGACACGGATTTAAAGCTGCATATTGGATTACTGTTACCATATTTTATTTTACATTTATAAATCTGACTTTAAGTAGAACAAAATCATTACTTGGGATTTTTTTCTCGTCAGTCAATTAAAGATCAATACAAAAATATAGATATAAACTTGATTTTGAGACATATATTATTGCTAATTTGAGTGTTTACGTTCAGTTGTAAATATGCATAGATGTGGACAGTCCTTCTAAGTAAGTAAACTATGGACATCAAAGACTTTGCAGACAAGAATATTGCCGCTTCGACCTTCAAGTTGAGGGCAGCAGGTGTCACAGTGGGGTCGCAAATTGTTTGCGACAGGCAACGCGTCTAGATAACGCCAAATCAATCGTATAACAAAGGCCAGTAAACTTTTATTCGATAAGAAATAAATCTGTATACGTTCTTAAGAGAAACAATACGCACTGCTGTAAATCAATATGAATTATGACTAATTTTTAATGACATTGATACGTATTTTCCTTTTTAAGTGTTCGTTAAACTAATGCATACTAGTAAACTTAGGAGAAATATTTTTTTGTTCTGGTTTGATTTTACATTAATTATTAAAAAAAAAGACAAACCAAAGTCACTTCGACGTAATTAAAACAAAAGAAATCTATTTTAAAATGTATCAGAACACATGCTTTGCCGTTCTTTATAGGACAGTTGACCGATTTATGTCGCTTGATGCTTTTACACTGTCACACTGTTTGAATCATCTTTTGTATTTACTTTGAATGACTATTCTAGTGTCAAACGAAATACAAAAGTGACGAGAATACAATACAATGACTAGAATATATTTCTGTAAGGTTTCTACTAAAATGCTTAAACTTGTCAGGCATAAAAGCGCACCCCGAATATAAAAAGCACTGCAATTCCTTGTCAGGTTTTTTTTTTATCACAATGTGGTAAACGAGGCAGTGACAACCTGAATTCGCTGAAATAGCGAAGTGACCGTTGTCCATAGACCTACGCAATTGCATATGGATTGCCTACCTTCAATCGACGGAGGAGTGGATGCACAGAAATAAAATATTTCCATGCATCTTCTCATCCGGAAAGTCCACTTACACTACCCATCGTTTCCTTATAAGAAAATAGTGGGGAGGGAAAGAGGACTAAATCAGGCCTCCGGGCCGCACACTCATCAGACGAAATACGGAATTGCTTCCAATTGAGGCGTGTCTTCTGTATGGTCGTGGTATTTCACCGGGCGAGCCGGGCCGATTCGTGCGATGATGTTAAAGCGGGCTCTACCACTGTTAAAGTTGTCATGTGATATCTTGACTTATGTGTCATATTTTGTCTAAGTAGGTAACAACACCTGTCTCACCGGGTCACATATATTTGTCGTACTATACCGCTTTCTACGTGAGAGACATTATGCACATAAAATCGCATGTCCTTAACCTCCTTACAACATTGTAAAAATAAAGGACACATGTCAACGTAAAACAAAAGAAATGTGACACAGATAAAAAAATGTCATCGTTCATTTTCTACCAGTTTCGTTTGAGGAACGTAACAATCTTTATATTTTGTTCAATTGGTACATTATTGGTTAGTTTATCAGAAGTTTGTAGAATAAAAAATGGATGTAAAATTAACTAAATCAATAAGCATTTCATGTTACATTTTTAATTTAACGGTCGTATTGTAAAAGACGTCTACATCTACAAGCCTTAACATCAATTTCCGTTCGAACAATTAACCTGTGTCATTATTATTCAGTGTCAGACTGTCATCTGTGTGACAGACTAGAGAAACCTATCGCGTGTAGGTCGCGGCACTAAACGCACTCACGCTCACGCTCACAGAAGGTCAAAATCATATTACTATAACTAACTTCTATTTTTATCTTTACATTAATTTAATTCGAGATAGATTAGGCGGGACTTAAGCTCGTATTCACTTCGAAGAAATGTTTGAAAAAAAATTAAAAGTGTGTGTTATATTTTGGGACTGATAATTTTATTGCTAAAAGAGGAAGCTTATTCATGTTATATATGTTTCGTAGTAGAGCACAAATAGATTTGCCTGAGTTACTTTATACAATCCTAGAATACCTCGACCTTGACACTTTTTGACCAAACTTCACTATAAGCGTTTAGCCTTTGCATAGCTTACGGTAGAATCAAATTTATTTTCTGAAGATGCATACCACACTATAAATAGGCAAATAGAATCGCATCTTGCTAAGAATAAATATTGAAGTTGCATTGCCACATTTACATCATAAATCATTTAAAAAAACATCGACGATTTAAGAGTATGCATATTGTAGTTGGTCTAGATGAGATATCTATTTAAAAGCTTAAATTAAAAACTCGAGGTTAAACTTTACCCCTTTAATTAATATGTTGTCTTCTTATCTTAGACTAGTTAATGGATTTATAATTGGTACTATAACTTACAAATACTCGTACAGACAGAAATAAAGTATTGACGTTTGTAAGATTTCATCATCAGCTCACTATAAGTCCCACTGAGGGGCTCGGAGCCTACGCTAAGTTAGAGGTGACTAGATATGTGCAGGATGCATCACGATGTTTTCCGTTCCCGGATGATTGGAACCCACGACGCGCAGATTATAAGAGCTTAACCCTTGAGCCACAGACGCTCTTTACTAAAGATGTGTTGTAAAAAAAACTCTTAAATAACGATTTTGCACCCCGCACTGTTAGTCGTCTGCATCTCTTTTGTATGGTCTATGTAACATCAGACAAAATGACACGACTGATAGCAAAAGTGATGGAACATGTTACATGTGACAAATATTTGTCATCTCGCTTGTAACTAGGGGATAGGACAATATTGATCTATTAATTAGTAAACATATTGCATAAGTTAATGATTACATAGTAAATGTTCTGGAGAATTTTAAATAACTTTAGGACGAAATAAAAGTCTTCGAAATGAGCATTTCAAATTTCAACAGTTCAAATATATCGACCTTTTTCCTCAACAAAACGTGACCTCCATGCTAACTAGAATTAAAGCTTATTTTGTATTTTTCATTAGTAAATTCACTAATAGCTTCAGATTTAATGACCTAGTTTCTTTGAAAGAGCGCATAAAGTTTGAGATGATTGCACAAAACGCATTACGGCGGCGCCATGTTTGTTAGTTTTCCCGCGCTTTGTTTGCGTCACGTCACATGCGCGGGAACGTTCGCTGACGACGTTTCGTTTCTTGCACAAATATTTGCACTATTTACGACACTACCAAGAACCACGGAAATTTTAGCTATGAAATATTTAAAGTTCAAAATTATTGATTTTTCAATTTTTATTTTTCATGAATAAGAAAATAGAATATTTAAGTTAATAAACTAGGGTATCATCAGCAGATGTTTAGCGATACTTTTTGCTGTAAGACAACAAATTGCTTACACTTTTAATATAAAAGAGATATAAAGCTGACAGTTTAAAACGTATACACTTAGAGATGACGTAACGAAGTCATATTTGCCTCATACATTAATTAAAAACATATAGTACAATGTGGGTACTCACTCATCGTGGTCGTGTATGCGGCGGGGCGTGTGCGGTGTGTGCGGGGAGTGCGGGGCGAGCAGACGCTGCGTGTCCGGTGCGCAGGCGCGCGCGAACGCGGCCGCCGCCTCCGCCGCCGCGTCAGAGTCGCACGCCGAAGCATCGTCTTCAGCTGAACAGAAATTGCTATTACAACCAAAGATACTAGGAAAGCGTTTACATAAGTTTTATTTTACTTAGAAGACAAACGTAGTACGGTAGTGAATCGCCTAATTTTAGTTGTCCCATGGCTTTTGAAACACGAAAGAAATTATTGATGATTTGCTTGCCTTTAAGTACGCTCTTTACTTTTAAGAATAAGTCGTAACTATTTGGAAAGATTGTCCTGCAATCTGCACAAGTGACAGTAAAATATTCTTTGTTGAAAAGCATGATTACATTCATTTGTGCATTATGAAAATGCGCTTGGGAAATTTAAAGTAACACATTTTTGTGACTTGTAAATTTCTCTTAACGTCTCATTTCTTCATAATAACAAGTAACATAATTCGTAGCAAAGTGCTAATTTTACAAATTCTATTGATAAGAGTTGACAAAGAGAACAAAGAATTAAATATAACAGTAATTAAACAAATAAAGATAACATCTGACCTCTTTGCTAAAAAAGTACGCAAGCGAATTTTCTTTTGTTATCTGATAAGACCGAGATATCATTTGTATGACGAAAATATGTTATGAATTCTTTTAATTAAAATGAAAGTATTAATTGATATATTAAATCTATGTAAGAAAACTTAAGAGAAAATTCGTAAACATAGTAACGGTTTTATCTTACTAATATTATAGGTGCGAAAGTTTGGATGGATGGATGTTTATTACAGGATATCTCCGGAACGTCTGCATGGATCTTGAAGAAATTTGGCACAGATGTAGAACACGTAGAGTCACATAAATAAATTTGTTCAAAAACAATAGAAATCTTAACACGTCTTACGATCAAATTCAAAACCCTCGTTGATAATTGCCCATTTGGATGAAACAGATTTCTTTGGACGCATCACAAAATAAATTTTACAAACCACAAAATATTAACTAATTTTTAAAACTCCACATTATAAAAACAAAATACCAATATACACGATTCACTTTAACATTTTAGGAAAAAAAATAAACATTTTTTTTAAGGAATCTGAATATTTCTTAAAAAAGGTAAATTAGGCGCCTGTCAAAATATTGTAATGAAACGTCGTAACGAGAAAAATCTTGTCCCCTAATGCTGACTATCTAAGGCTGGGTACACACAACACTCACAACTAACACATATTAAACATATTAAAATAAACATCATGTTTATTTTTTAATAATAAATTTAATTCTCAAAGTTTGTCATTATAATTTGGGCAAAAATTAGATTAAAAAAAATAATAATTGAGAAACTTTGCGTTGACGTGGTGAAAAAAACGTTAAAAATTTACTTATTAATACATCATTAAAAATAAATAAATAGTATACAAATATTTACTTGTTAAATATATAAATCCAAAATTCGCTTAATTAATTTTATCTTGATATTAAGAAAAATCTTCAAAAATTCGAAGCAAATTAAAATACTGCGCCCGGTATGTCTACAGCCTTATGAGCATTGTTTGCTATAGATAAAAAAGTAATACGGCAAGTTGTGATGTGTGCGCTTGTGGGCGGAACATGGCTGACGAAAACATTACGATAGTTTAAATTTTATTTTGTTTATTTAATTTTAATGATTATTAGGTAAATATGGCAAGCGGTTATTATCTCTAAACTTATTAGTTTTTAAAATATATTGCCACATTTAATTGTTTTTTTTTTTGTGTAAAATATTAGCAGATTTTTTTTGTAAATTTACTAACATTTCTTTTACCATTCCAACTAAGCTCTAGGCTTGTGCTAGGATATGGTTTGCGAGAATAGTGGAATGGCGGGATTCGAATCCGCGACCTCGTGATCGGATATCCGTACCCTTAACCATTAGGCTATTGACGCTTCTTATATAAAATATGGGATTAAATGGAATTCTTTTTGCAATAATTGATTTTATAGTCAATCTCCGTAGACGTAGCTTTAAAATCACGACTGTAAAGCAGTCTCAAAGAGTCTTCTTCTCACTGGAGTTGAATAATCACAATAAAACACTGGTTAGATCTTGGTGCGAGTCAATTTAATTATTTTGTAATTTCAAATTAAAAATAAATATTTTATAAATATTGATTTTTGAATAATTTCAATCTATTCTTTTCGATATAACAGCTACGGCGATAAGACGCGGGTTTATGAACTCATATTTGATCCGGTCGGGGCCTTCCCATAGGTACTTATTAAGAGCACCAGAATCCGACGTACATGTAAGCGTAGATGTATAAATGGAAATCCGTCTCTGTCTACCCATTCGGGTTACGGGTGTGAGTTATGTTGTTTTTATCTTTGATTGTTTATATTGCGGAAGTTAAAAAGTTAAATTATTATATTATTAAAAAAAATAAGTCGTAATTATGACATCACAGAAGTGAATCACATATGCAGCGCATGCGTCATAATGTGACACAAACATCAATAATTTGAAATTGAAGAAAGTCTTTTTAATATCGTATTTATAGTATGATGCTATAAAGTTCCCTTGTTTGCATGAACCACGGAGGAAAGAGTAAAGAGCGTGGATGAAAAATAGCATTAAGTTTTTTTGATTTGTTCAAAAACATGAACTTAATATTTAAGTTTTAATATTCAAGTATTTGAAATTAATTGTAATTAATCGTACATATTATACAATCTGATTATATATATATTATTATGACAAAACGCTCCGTTTTATTACATAAATGTGCAGATTTTAAATCTTTGGATATTAAGGGAAAGGAAAAGGAAGTTTCCGAATCGTGGCATTTATTTTTTTTAACAAAAAAACTACGATCACATCATATTTTAATAAAATTCTAGCTAAATATAAAATAAAAATTAAATGCTTAAGAGATAATTCATTTTGTACAACTAACCATATTCTAGAATGCCATATTTTACAACATAACTGCAACATGAAATAAATATATTACTAACCATGCGGCCGTTCCTTTAACTCCAAATTAATCGTAGTCTGTACTTCCATTTTCTTATATTCACAAACACAAACTCGCGGTCTGTCCGAATGTTTAGCAATCGATAAACTAAATGCGTCAATACATGATAAAACGTTTAAATGCTTCGCTCTATCTCAGATAAGCCGGCACTAGTTGTATATCGCGGCTTTACTTATTTACCTGTTTAATAACAGGCTAATTAAGGTCGGACTGTCATTATTGACAGACATTTTGATGATATTAATCATTATAAGCGAACAATGAATTCGTTCAGACTTGTTTTTAAATGATTACAAATATTGTAAATAATGAAGTTATCGAAAGCTATAAATTGTATAACTCAATTTTTTGTTATATTTAATTGTATTATTATATAATAGATTTACGACAGTTATTATATAATAATTACTAACTTAAATTGATTCATGAAATCTTACTAATCGTATATATAAAATTATCGTGTCACAATTTACGTTCCCATACTCCTCGGAAACGGCTTGACAGATTCTCATGAAATTTTGTGAGCATATTGAGTAGCTCTGAGAATCGGACAACATATATTTTTAAACCCGCACGCACGGAGTCGCGGTCGACTGCTAGTATAATATATAATTTTTGAACATTTGGTTGGATGTATGTTTGAAGATATCTCCAGAATGGCTGAATGGATCTTGATAAAATTTGGCATAGATGTTCTACAAAGTTTTTTTTTAATTCTGGGCGACAGCTATTTATTTACAATTTTTAAACCCAACTGAAATTAATTTAACTATTTTTATACATACATACATACATTGAACATAATAATTATTAGTATTACAAACAATAAGTGTGAGTTTATGAGTTTATCTTATAAAACTAGCGCGTATTTATCTCACAATCGGATCGCACGAATTGTTTGTGGAATAATGATTCATTTCTTATATATTAATTAGGTTAATGATTCTATGAAAAAAATATTATTTATCGATTACTTATTACGTATTATTTTTTATTATTTATTTCCGTAAATGCGTATATGTTATCAACTCAATTTTTAGTCAAATCAGTTCATAAAATATCCATGAATGTATGAAAAAAATGTAGTTACGCTTTTACATTCGTCGTCTACAAGATACATGCGAAAGAAAAATGCGGAAGCGCAGAGGCATAGGCATAGAAAGAGATAGCATTATAGTCAAATCTATGCGTTAGAAGAGAACAGCTATAGGGTGACGCTCTTCAGTTGGAACATTCGTGTAGCAAGCTGTGGATACTGTTCCGGTGCTCTCTTTGACGATCCCGGAAGTATCTTCTTTTTCACTTCAATTTGGGGGGGTTTTAGTGAGTCAAATCCTACATAACCCTCTCTTTTCCCCCGGAGGCAAGGTATCATCAGAGGATTTCTTCCGGACACAAAAAAAAAACTGAGGACATTCTGCCAAAGACATGGCATACTGGCCACTAAGCCTTTGCCTTTTTAATTATGAAAAAAAAGTAGGGGAAGAAGAGAAAAGTGAATCGCGCGGGAAATGGTAACAACATAATGTAACAATAAATGCGAATGTTTGGATGGATGTATGGATGTTTGGTTGGAAAATATCTCGAGAAAGGCTGTATGAATGTTGGTGATATTTATACACATATAGGTTGTGTTGTAGTGTGAGTTAGCGCACTGACCGCTGTCGGAGTTGGAGTGCGGGTTGTGTATGATGCGGATGCGGCGGTCGTGCAGGTCGGCGCGGGGCGGGGGCAGACGTGCGGCGGCGGCGAGCGCCTCGCGCGCACTGCGCGGGAAGTACAGCGGGGCGAGCGCGCGCAGCGGGGACAGCTCCACGCCGCACGCGCACACCACCACCACGCCCGGCACTGCTGACGTCTCCAGGTAGCGCCGGATTGTGCCTGCATGTACACGACTCGCTTCACCACACAGGACACTGGTGTGTCGCAAACTAACTGCCCTGTACAGTCAGCTGCATACATATACAATACATTTACTAAACGTTTGAAAGGCCATTGATTTCAAAAATGCATCATCAAGAACTACTCATAGACGGGAAGCGTAAGGGCCAATTAGAGAACACACATTTTTAAAACAAAAAGCATATACGATTTTCAGAAGCTGTGTTAATATTTATGCAACTGATTATACAAATTAAGTACAACGCCATCTAGCGGTATATTTGTGTGTGTGTGAGGCGGTGGGACTACTGGGAGTACTGACTGAGTGCGACGTGTGCGGCGAGGTCGGGGGGGAAGTTCCTGCGCGGCGTGCTCACCACGCACAGCGCCAGCGAGCGCGCGCCCACCTCACACGCCGCCGACAACACGTTCCTGCACACAATAAACACTTTCTATTCTACGTCTTTTATTTCTTGACCCATTTACATCAAACATTTACTATAAAATCTAGAATGTTTACAATGGTAGATCTTTTTGTGCGCCCCCTCCTCTGTCGAATAAAGGAAGTCAACGAAATTGCAGATGTCTATGGGCAGCGTGCGATTGGCTATTTCGGTGAATTCAGGCCGCTTGCTCGTTTGCCATCTTTTTTATTATATAAAATGTATGATGTACTTATACGTCGGTATAATAAGTTTTCAACGTAATTGCATTTTGGACGTCAAAGTTCACTGAAATAAGTAGGAAATAAAAGTTCTTGACAGTTTACTTGTAGCAGTTGTGCAGCGAAGTCTCAGCGGCGGTGTGGTACTGCGGCAGGTAGTTGGGGCACACGGTGTGCAGCACGTGCCGACTGCGCAGCTGGTAGCCTGGCGTCACCACCACCTCGCCCGTCCCGCACTCTGCAATACATACCAAAATCAACCGTAATTATAGTCTAGTAAGGTACAATATTCTAAATCAACTGTGGGACATTAAATCTTATAAACATACTAGCAGTCAGCCGCGACTTTCTCAGCATGGAATTAAAAAAAATAGCCTATAATAAGCCCGCATGCATCAGCCACCTTCCTGTGAAATCGGTCCAGCTGTTCCGGAGATTACCCGGAACAAATGCGGACACACTTACAGACCAAAAATTAAAAAAAATCGTATTTCGTTATCAACAACGCAGATACGCAGAACGTAATATACGTTTACGAAATATGTTTTTACAGTATGTATGTCTCACCGAGTCCTCTGGTGATGATCTCCTCCTTGAGTTCTGGTCCCGCGGCGTGCATTATCCGCTCGCTGACCGCGTTGCATTCCGATAGCGTCTCATCTGTCGTGTTCGTTACCGCGTCCACGTCTAGAGCTGTGATATCACCTTGCCTGGAACGTACAGACGAGAACGTTGAATGACATAGTCTACACAAGCAAGAATTAAATATTAGCCATTGTTTGGTAAAGTTGGTAGTGTCTATTACCAGAAGGCGAGACGCTGGTTGATGCGTTCATCGTAGATGTATTGGAGAGGGGGCGGGGATGCGGCTGGCGCCGGCGACACCGCCGCGTAGTCAGTCAGGGGCGCCCCGCCGCTCTGCGACCACCGCACCACGCCGCTCGGCGCGCGCATCGCACCCTGATCTGAAAGTACACAAATTATATTATTAAAATACTATTTAATATTAAAAAAAAAGAACTCCAGACATGGATTATACGTTTAGACAACAAAACTTGTTAACATAGACTTCGTGCAATTCAAGAGACAATAGATAAATAACAAAATATTTAACAAGATAACAAAATGTGTAAAATCAAAATACAATATCCCACTTTATCAAACCCTTGGCTTGAACGCTTCTCTTCTGACTGTACTCCAATATTCGAGAGGTTTCCTTGAACAACTGCACAACGTCTTTTGTCTCTGGTCAACTTAATATTTAACAAAAGCGGTTTGTCGGTCGAGTGGCTTTTGTTTTTGATAAGACTCTATTGGCTTAATGCCACCTCACTTCCGATGATCTACTTCACTTTTTTACATTACGTATAAAACTGCAATCTCTACTTTTTACACAATAGATTTGCCGATAACTTTTAAAAGCTTTTTTTATATCCGACCGAAAAAAAGTATGTGAATAAGTAGAATTAAAGTAATATGCACCATTACTAACAAAGAGTCTTGACAGACAGACGGACGGACAACCAAGTGATCCTATAAAGGTTCCGTATATATTTCCTTTCGAGGTACGGAACCCTAAAAAAACAGATTATTGCCAATTTAATTAACTTATATAGTTTAATTTTATAACGTTTATTTACGTTGATAGCAACACATGTAATATCATGTTCTTCGTTGTATCGTATCATCGGCTCACTATACGTCCCCACTGAGGGGCTCGGAGCCTACCCTAAGTTAGGGGTGACTAGGCCATAGTCAACCATGCTGGCCAAGTGCGGGTTGGTTGACTTCACACATATCTTTGAATATCTTCTCAGATATGTGCAGGTTGCATCACGATGTTTTCCTTCACCGTAAGAACTTCAGATAAATGTACATATATAAATCGAAAATCAAAAAACAGATTGGTACATGGCGGGATTAGAACAAAGGACTTGCAGATTACAAGTCAAATGCTGAAACCACTGAGCCATCCACGCTCTTACAAAAAATTAAATTCCACTTATTTAGAAATTTAACTTAGAATATCGTGTCTATAAATAAAGTTATTTTCGTAACTTAAGTAATGGAAATGGCTCGGCTATTCGATAAAGTAATTGTGATTAGGTTAATACGAACATTCTAGGACATACAACTTTTAGATTAATTAAAACACATTACATACAAAGTGTACTTTACGCAAAACTAACAATTTACATATTACTTATTTCTGTAATTCTATCATGGACTAGCTGTCGCCCGCGACTCCGACCGCGTAGATATATAAAAAACTAAATTAGTGTAGCCCACCCACCCATCTATCCACATCACATCCATCTAAACATTCGCATTTATATTATAATACTAGCGGACCCGACAGACGTTGTCCTGTCTACACGTCTTTAATTTGAATAAATTAATATGAAGTTAATATTTGATGAACATTGTGAATCTAAACCATTCCCAGATCCCCTTGAACACACACAAAAAATGTCATCAAAATCGGTCCAGTCGTTTGAGAGAAGTTCAGTGACATACACACTCACAGAAGAACTATATATATAAAGATTAGTAAATTGAATAAAAAGCAGCACTTCAAGGTATAAATTCGAAAAAGAAAAAAAAATAGTATCCTATGTCCGTCATCTGACTCTAAGCTATCTCCTCACTAATTTTCAGCCATATCGGTAAAGCTGTTCTTGAGTTATAAATTGTGTAACTAACACCACTTTCTTTTATATATATAGATTTGTGTCATACTCATAACTTATGCTTAGTTAACTTAGTATTATACACAGACAAAATGGCATAACACACTTTATATAGATACACCAAGAGCAAGTTTAAATTTAATAATATTACATGATTTTTTTATTAAATCATTGAACTAAATATGTAAATGATTATTTAATTTCAACTCTTTATATGATGATCGATAAATATATTCCTCAATATGAATAATAAGCTTACGTATTGTAAGATTACAAGGACATAAAGTGTATTTACGTATGTTAGCAATAATTCATTTACTCTAGGTCACACCTGGGGTCGGTGTTCTATGACGTCACCGGAGCAATGCTCTGTCCCTCTTTCTCTTATAAGAGTGAGCAGGAGAGTAAAATCTCATTGATGTTGCATTTCCTGATAACTGGATACGGAGTTTAAATCCTCAATAAAAACATAAATCTCGGTAAAAGTTATATCGCTACAATCATTTCTTTATAAAATAAAAAAAAAATGTTTTCATAAGAAATACAAATATTAATAACTAGCTATCGCCCGCGACTCTATCCGCGCGGAACTATAAAAAACTTAATTAGTAGCCTATGTCTTCTTCCAGACTGTTCTATATGTATGCCAAGATAACGTCATACAAACATCCATCCAAACATTCGCATTTAAAATATTAGTAAGAAGTAAGATTAATTGTTCAATAAGAACAAATAACTCGGTCAGATGTTTATTGTTACAAACATTGCTTTGTGAAATAAAAAAAAATAATGTTTTCGTAAGAAATACAAATATTAAAATATTTATTACATCATGAATTTTCTTGGAAATATATTACGTTTTTTAGCTGTCAATTAACAGTCATATGTTTTAGTGTTAAAACGTTAGAAACATAATATGTCACGCGCAAACGCCGCTTTTAACAAACTGGTGGAAGCAAATAATTGTAGGAAACTGCGTTTAACACTTGTATTGTCCCAATCCTGTAATAATAACGAAGTAACGGCCCGAGCCGAGGTTCCTGAGGGAGCCCTCGAGCTTAGTTACTTTTAAACGAGGTTTAGGCTAAGTGCCATCTGCGATCGGCCCGGTGAAGCTGTAAATGCCTCCTCAAGGCAAACAGTGGCATTTCAGTCACAAAAAAACTTGTATTGATATATCACAGCGTGTATTTATCATTACAACCTATCTTACTAATATTATAAATACAAATGTTTGGATGGATGGATGTTTGTTTGAAGGTATTTCAAGACCGGCTGTATGGATCTCGCTGAAATTTGGCATTGATGTAGAACATAGTCAGGAAGAACACATAGACTACTAATTAAGTTGTTTTTTTAATACCGAGCGAACAGAGTCGGAGTAAAAATAAAACGATGATATTATTTTCAATGAAATATTCGCACTTAGATACATAGTAATATATTTTCTCACAATAAGAGAGTTGCGACATCCTGATACCTCGTATCTTCGGCCATATTTACTGATAAAAAAATTAAACGACCGGATACAGAACTTTGGCTTAGTTTATTATCATGAGGTGGCAAACGAGCGAGCGGCCACTTCAAATCTTCAAAATAGCAAAGCGACCGCTTGCCCATAGGCATCCGCAATTGTAGATAAGTTGCTTACCTCTAAGAGACAGAGGAAATAACGCAAAGAAAGATAACATTTCTTCTTACTATACATACCGTCTACCGTTCAATATACTTCCCCTTATAAGAATAGGGTGGGAAGGGAAAGGACTAATATTAAGCCTCCGGTACCACACTCATCAAACGAAACTCAGAAGTAGTTACGTAGTAGTAGTTTACTTAAGAGAAGTAATTTAATTGAATAAAATATCATTATAATACACCATAATATTAAAACAACCGTAATGTGATAGAGGTACACAACATATATGTGGCGTCCACAGTTTTGACAAGCATGAAGGGTTCAAGGGCGCATTTAACACGTTCATACCTCCCTCAATAATGTGTCACACGAACCTCTATTCTGTCACACGAAAATTATGATAAAAAATACTTAATAATATGTGCTTATTTCCTTATTCAAATTTTACTTAACATTCAATAGACAATTGCAGTTCCATTAACGGTGGATTTCTGAGACCAAAATGCCCGTTTAAAACATCAGAAACCAACAGTGATTTTGCGACATGAAAAAAATCCTCGCTACAAAAATAAAAGTAATACTTCGTTTAACTAATCAATTAATTCACGTATAGAATTAAATTTGAAACACTAACTTATTGACACACAATTCAATTGAACTTCGGTACTCAGTAAACTGGGTAATCGAGTAATTGATAGAACGAGCATATAACTAACTCTGTAGGGACTAACTTTTAATGCCATTCTACTATAGCTTACCTACGCTTTTACTGATTTAATACTGTGGTCTTATTTATATTATGAAGTTATGTACTACTTATGTAAAATGTTACATGTAGTGAAGATAGATATTTTCATCGCATTGATTCTAAAAGTATGATACAGTTTCGAATCAAATATTACTTATATATAATACTATTTATTATGTAACATAACATACATGTATTTGTCAACGTTATGGTCAATTTTAATACTTTAATCTTAATTGTTCGGTATTGAATATCACACTTTATAAATGCACAAAAATACCACAACTAATTTTACATTTAATAACATAAGGAAAATATGGAGAACTGATCGCCAACCTTCGCTAGTCGGAGAGGGACCTCAAAAAGAAGAAGAAGAATAACATAAGACATGACTTTTGAGTGCGAAAAATAGCAAATTAACTGAAAATAGATTACGACTAAAACTAAACATTATAATTAAAACTAACCTAAATACGAACCTATAATGGTCATGCTGTCAACCTAGCAAATGTGTTTCACAATCCGAGCTACACGCACGTCCGCCACCGACAGCGTACGGTCACGATGTGACCTCGACGGGGGGTGTAGCGCCCCCGGGGTGACGGCGGCGTGGAGGGGGTGAAGGCCGTGACGTCACGCGGTCGACGAACCCCCGGAACTAGGTCAAGAGTTCGGCGGTCGATCCTTTAGATTTGGATAGCGTACCTTTGCGATAAGTTACGTAATGACCATCAATATATCGTGATCTCGTATAGATGACGCAGCATCATAAAATATCCAGATAAGATGTCTATTAAACGGTAATATAAAGCTAGCGACAATCGTTTGCAACAAACAACATAATTGGATTCTTACCGTGGCTTTCTGAGACCAAAATCTCCGTTTAAAACATATTGTTATTTTTGTCAAAGATAATAATGACAGGGTTTGCAAGATGTTATATAAAGAGACAAGCTGGCACTCGCGAATCCGCCGCCGCGGATTAAAAAAAAACGTAATGAGTAGCCTATGTCTTTCCGTTGTGTGTTCCGGAGATACCTCCTAACAAACATCCATCCTTCTAAACATTCGCATTGATAATATAAGTAAAAAGTAGGATGTATTTCTGTTTCTTGTTTATGGCTCTCCCTCATCGGATTGGGCCAATGTCAAGTGTTTATGGTTCTGTTTAAACTTATTAGAGACCAGCAACAATACTCTGCTTGTAGAGAAGTCTTTTGAATAAACAAGTGAACCAAAGAAGGATGTATTTTATTTTTATTAGAGCCAATTTGTTGGATTAGTCAACAATTTATCACAAAAATACTACAACGCCAATCTTCCCGCAGTGGTTTCCAGTTAGAGTTATTTAAAGAGTATTGTGTAACCAGCTCATTGGACATTTAAAGTCAGCTTTGTCCTTAAATAGACAGATCTAAGTATAGAGAATAACAACAATTAAAATGAATACACGTGCAAATATTGACACAAGTCTGAAGGTACTTAGTCAATGTTTGTCGAGATAAACGTTGAAACAAAGCGATGGAATGCTGTGGTGGATTATTGTGAGCCTCGGCTAACAATGGATAGGGTTCATGGATATATCACGGATAACAATGGATAGGATTATTGGGTTTATTGCGCGTTGTTTAATTGTTTGTAATACTGTATGTATCTCGTCTGGTATATGATTGAAATTGAAGATGAAAATAATGGCTGCAAAAGGTCGCAATTATTATTCTATCTTACTAATAATATTAATGGGAATGTTTGGATTTATGTATGTTTGTTAAAAGGTATCTCCAGAATGACTGCATAGATCTCGTTGAAATTTGGCATAGGTGTAGAATATAACCTGGAAGAACAGAGTCGCGGGCGACAACTAATAAGAAAAAAATTAAGGAATTAAAGAATTTAATTGTAAGCCGTTTCATATATTCTGTAATTCCTTAACGTAAAACGTTATTTAGTCTATGCTATAAGTCAATAACACTTTTGTTTATTTAATATAACAACATTAATCATTTGTATTCCGATCCAAAAGATTATTTAAATATTTGATTCTCAAATATAAAATAGAAGTATTCAACTTATCATGTTAATTATCTGACGGTATTTCGTTATCGTAAATTAAAAGTATTGTAATTGCTCGTCTGAATGACGGCCATGTTTTTCTGACATTCGGGGAATGAAAATGACAATGTAACAGCGGTGTTTTTGAAAAAGTTGTTATTTACAATTCTAAAGGAAATATATGAGTTAAAGAAGACTATGTTTTATTTGAAAAAGTATTCTCCGGCTGTGACTCCCACAGCTCAGAAGTGGGATCATACGAGAACAAGCATTGTTTTCGATCTACGCCTACAAAGTTCAGATAAGTAAACCTTGTTGTATCAGACTTGAATAATAACATATTTCTAATAACCGTGGTTATAGACAATATGTAAGCAAGTACAGAGGGAAAAAATATTTAAGGTTACAAAACCATAACAAAATAATTGAAAATAGTTTTATAATTTGTGTAAATAGTCAAAGTAAAGTGAGGTTCACAGTCGGTATTTCACATTAAATGGTTGTTTTTTTGTCTTATCAGAACATCGCTAGCACTCAAATTTGTTTGCTAATTAATCAATAAAAATGAAAAAAAATTTAATTTATTCTCATAATGGATTCTTATGACATTTGTATATGCTTTTATTATAGCATAATAATAAAAATGCTATGATATGTGTTTTAATTTTTTTTATTTATTTATATAATTTTATGTAAATAAATACATAATTAAATTAATATTTTCAGACATTGTTATTTGGAATCCTTTGGCGCGAGTGGCGCGCTTTTCTTACCAAGTCAAATGTCAGATTGATTAGTGAGGTGACGTAAGCGTCGATATTTTGGTAAAGCTAGTGTTGTGCCGATGCACCGACACGGTGTCGG
>NW_013529520.1:677108-678368 GCF_000836235.2 Papilio xuthus | reverse complement strand
CATTCAAAGACCCTTGTCTTGCCAAGTCAATACTGCGGTTTGATGTTTATCATTAAAATATATAATATAATATATTTTATTTATGTATGTATCAATACAGATATTTATTGCCAAATCTTGAGGAGCGTAATAAGAAATACAATATTTCACGACGCTAGCTAAAGTTTTGATGTTGAATGTGGTTAACATTTCTTTTTGTTTCTAAATTAATAATTTAATTAGTCCATCATCACCAGATGCACTACAGACTCGGTTTGGCTTGGGCATGATCCAGAAAATTTCTTCAAGTCAGTGCCGATATTTTGAGATCTCGTTGGGCATTGTTCAACCTTCCCAATTTCGTCTTTTGCATGATCTACGTCCAGAGGAACCAGAAAGTTGACTTTCTCCTAGAAGCTTGGGTGCTCTGCAGTCACTTACCTTATTTTGGTTCTGACTTATATGGAAATCGTCACCCTTTATTGTATGCCTGAATCACAATTTTAAACTGTAGAATAATTTAAGAACTGAAGAACAAGAGAGTTGAAAAGAAGAGTTGCTTCTCAGCTGCATTCCCAGGTTTCACAAGTTTAGTGGAGGTGGTTATCCAGGTTCCGGTTCGTTCTTTGCTGAAAAATATGCTTCCATCTTGGATTAAGAAAAAAACGGTCAATGAACGGATATGTGTGGACCGCCGCGCTATGGATTGCAGGACCAGGATAGTGCGCTGTACTCTCCTCCGAATTGAAGACCAATTGTACCGGTTTTCGGTCATCAAGGTTTTCACTTGTCTGGATCTGGTCTCTAGTTTTGCCAGGTATCAATAACTGAAGAGTCGTGCTATGGAACTGCGTTCATTGATCAGTTTAAATACGATCGAATCCCGTTCGTGTTGGTGAGCGTGTCGTCGAACGTCGTTTTCAGCAGACCATTGATGGAATACTGTTCGAAGCCAAGATTTGGTGTGGATGTTTCGTTATCGCTTCTATGGATGTAACTGAGGAGTTGCAGTGGTTGGTAAGGTTCTGGAGCGGCTTAGTGGCGGAGGAATTGTCGTTTTTTTTCCTCTACGCTGTTTATTTTCTTGACTAGGAGTGCAAGCGAAGTTCATTCTGGTTACCATGGAACCGAGGCTGTATCAGAGTTTTTTTTAAAACCTATAAACCAGCGCGAACTGGATGGATATCTTGACCACTGGATACTTTGGAAGATTAATTAAATATTAGGTTTTATTAGAAGATCAGTAAAGTAATCTTTTAAAAAGGGATAAAAGAATAATCA